>NW_001914857.1:1423414-1427255 GCF_000226545.1 Podospora anserina S mat+
CCTCAGCTTGTCCTTACAAACGTCATCTGACTCCACTGATATATTCATCAGTTTGTGATGACAGTTGGTGCTGTGGCCTCTCATAGGGCAGTTGGGAAAAAAGACGTGTGGATCCTGGTCCCTGCGGATTTTTGAGTTTGGTTCGGAACCGCGCACCCCTAAATTGAGAACCACGACGGACATGGGAGGGCCCCTCGCGGGTTTGGCTCCAATTCGACCAGCCCTCGACTTCAGCAGGGATGGACTCCAGCAACGAAACCTCACAATTTGCTTCTTTCATCACACGCAGCTTGACGCATGTCCCAGAGATGCTGATAGGTGGTGGTGGTCAGCAAGAAGCAAATAAAAAATAAAAAATAAGACTCGCTCGGAGTCTTTGCCAATCCTTTGGGAATTGGGATAGCGCTGCCGCCGCTGCGCTACCACCTAGGTAGATTGGGTAGGCGCCCAAACATCACCACTCCCGGCAGCCGACGAGCCCACCACAGAAACAACTGAAAGCGCTCAAAATCGAGCGCACGAGACACAGTTACACGGCTGTGTCTTACTTGGATGAGGTTCCCGTCCGATGTGAAGCCGAGCCCCAAGCGCCAGCTTTCCCAGCGAAGAGGAAAACAGGAAACACGGCTGGCGCATCAAGTGACTCGAGACCAGGCCCTGCCGACCCCCCCCCCAGTCCCATCCAGTCCCATCCAAGTCCTTGCACGGTTGTTGCTGTCTGTGTTCCCGCTTTCGCTTTCCCCCGATCATCCCCCCCGTCAACCCCCCCCCCGGGCGTCATGTCCATCCATTCCACATTTCCACATGTCGTTTATATAGGAAAACGTTCTTCCCACGCCCCTGGCTGTGAGGCGCCGGGGGCCCTCCCCTCCGTGGGTTTCCCTCGTTTATTCAGTTCCCCCCCCCTCCCCTCCACCTCCATATCATCTCATTCATCAATATATACAACCCGTCCAGTGCATTGGGCCAAAAACTTGAACGCGGCACAGTTTGAGCTCTGACGTATATTCGGCAAAGCTGTTGTGATAATCTCTGGTTCGACCACTCTCGTTGCGACCTCGGGACCACCTGTCCCGTCTGCAGCTCGGAGCTTTGGGGAACACGCGCGCCCTGCCTTATTTTGTTGCTCCTCCTTCCTTATTCGAGCCTCGACCATCTGTCGGCTCACGCGTTCGACACCTGCAGGATTCTATCCCTTCCTTTCATTGTTTTGTTTTGGATTGCGACTCGGCCAGGAAGGGATTTGTTTACAAAACTCGACGACTGGCGGTCTATCTTCCCATGTATTGCGATCACCAATCATCTCGACGACAAAGCTGGCGCCAGATCCATAGCAGCATTCTAGCCCATTGGCCAGATCTGAGTAGACGACAAGAGGCATGACGGGGCAACAAGGGGATCCGGCACCTACTGCAGCCGGGCTTGAAGCGTTGCAGAATTCGTTAGGGAGGAGGTCACGACCGCCGCCACTGGGGGATTGGAATGCGGAGGCGGGAAAGATACCGCTGCGCGACGACGACAAGCTACGCCGGAGAGAGTCAAGGCTGGGATTGAGGAGTATATTCGGCCGGAACAAGAGCACATCGGTAACGGCGGCACCGGCCTCGCCACGAGAGGCGCAACGGAGTAGCGGGATACGCGCCTCACTAACGAACTGGCCCTATCAGTTTCATCATCAGCGCTCTGAGAGCACACTTGCTTCACAAGCAGGGCAGAATCTCAAACATGAGAAATCAACAGGAGGGCAACCATCGCCAGAAGGGATTGTGCCATGGAGCCCACCGCCATTGTTTCAAGCTTACCCCCAAGCGATCAAACACGCCCATCTACCAGCATGCACCGCCTCTACCGAATCGGTACTACGACTCAACATCAAGACCAGCTTCTCCATTGGAGGCGGCTCAAATCCGGCGACACCAGTAGTTGAGAAGTTTGACGAGGCCATTGGCGAGAAGACAGAGAAACCGAAGAGGAGACATCGGAGGAATACGTCGGGACTTGGGGGGGAGTTCAAGTGGACAACAAAGATGTTTGTTTTGGTTACGGCCGGGTACCTGCTTCAGTATTCAGGTGAGGGATCGTACGACCGACTGCCGGAAAAGATCCTTCACTTGGGGAAGGACTCGGCGGCATTTGCCAGTGATGCCATCCCGGGACGGCATTGGGTCCTACAAATATCAGCAGTAGCCGAGTCGGATCGTGTTCCGAGCTCCCATGGCTCTTCCTTGCTGGCACGCCTGCCCTTCATGGGGCAAGAGAGGGGCCGTTCTCCGCATTTCCTGATGGTGTTCGAGAGTGCTGAGGAAATGGATGCCTGGATTGCAGTATTAAGGCGTGAAATTGAGGCACTGGGTGGCAGGAAGGTTTTGTCTGAGACTGGCAAACCAAAGACGGCTGATGAAGACTCGCAGCTGAAAAGCCAGACAAGTCAGCGGACGTTGGTCGTCAGAGACCCAGAGCGCTTTTCACGGATCTGGGACCATAGCTCCTTGAACCCGGATATCCAACTCGATGCTGCGGACGAGGATGTACGCGAGCAGTCATTTGACGATACGTCCTCGGCGAGTGTTATTTCCCATGACGGGCGGCAACTGGATGCGCTCAGGGATAGCACGAATCGGTTTTCTTATGTCTCATCGGGCCAGCGAACCATGATCACATCTGCTGGTTCATCGCCTGCTTGCTCTCCTATTCGGGACACCTTTGCGGAACACGAGTCCATGACACCGGACATGCCGCCCCTGGACGAGCACTGGTTGCCAAAGATGAGGCCCAATGCTGCGGCGATCAACGACCGGAGACAGTCGCTTCAGGCAGGGAACCATGTGCTCGAGATGCATCTTTCAACAGCACAGACTCTTCGTCCTAGGTCGACTGAAATGGTGCCTCCGATTTCGCCTGGCTCGCACCCAGGGTCTAATTTCAGCATTCCCCAAGGCATTAGCAAGCGATTTCCGGTAAAAGGGGTTGATTTCACCCCTGGTTCTTTCTCAACATTGCCATCTCGATTTGGCTCGCGAAGGCCACCTCCGTCTGCCTTATCTATCAACTCCCGTCCGCTGTCCCTGGTTCTTGATCAACCCTCGCCAGCATCCTCGCCAATGAGCCACGCAAGGAAGAACAGCGCCCAGAGCACATTATCGAGCACACCAGAAGCTCTATCGACCTCTCCACCATCACATTTGTGGATCGAAAGCGACAAGTCAGACGAAGAGCTCAACTCCCCTGTCCAGCCCTCACATCCATCAATCGAGAACAGCCCACCAAAGTCCAAGCTGAACCCACCGCCACGACCTCGACGTCCCTCCGCTTGTTCAGACATCATGGAGGACGAGAGCAGTCTCATCTCTTCACAGTCCCACCTCACAGCCCATCTCCGCGAGGGACCTCGATCATCCTCCTCGTTGGGCACATACGGGGGAGGGCTAAGCAGACTATCCGAAACCCTCGAGCCTCGGGCTAGAAGATCGAGCTTCTCCGCCCAAGCAGGAACCTCACTGCCACTAAGCCCGAGATACCTCTCCCAACGCCCACTCAAATCAATTGCGAGATCATCACAACATTTGAGAATCGACTCCCTCGTTAGCCCGCAGTTCCTGAACTTGAGCAGGAGTATGTCCATGCTTGCAGAGGGACCACCACCAGCACCACCACCAACGAGGGCTTTGCCGCCAATCCCTAAAAGGACATCCACTGGGGGTGGCAGGAGTAGTTATGTGGCGGCCGCACCGCCGGGGTTCATATAATCCCCAGATTTTATCTCATTCACTTCTATAGGGCAGTTGATCTGCCATTTTCAAAGGAAGGTTAATCATCAAAAGGATGGAGGGGGAGAAGAGGG
>NW_001914857.1:1427405-1431317 GCF_000226545.1 Podospora anserina S mat+
CCCCCCGCGGAACCGAACCCCCAACCCCCAAAAGGACGGCCCCCGGGGGGGGGCAAGAAGAAGAATGCCCCCCCCCCCCCCCCCGGGCGCATAAAACCCCCAAAAAAAAAAAAAAACAGGGGAAAAAGGCAGGGAAGTAGCCAAGTGCAAAGGAAGGGGAATCAGCAAAAGGGGGGGGGGGCCGAAGAGGGGGGGCTGGGGGGGGGGGAAGGTATATGATGATCAGGAATATGGAAAGGATTCATCAAGGATTTTATACCCAGAGAAAGCAGAGAAGAACACGACGTCTGACGACATTTTCTATTATAAATAAATATATATTACTTCTTGGTTGGTTAGAGGGTTAGGGTGTTCTGTTGCTTTCGTATCGGGCATGGTTAGTTAGCGGTAGTGGTCTGGGAAGGGATGGGTAGGGGAGATTAAATGAATTGAATACAAAGGTTGAGAACAATCTTAACGGGGTGTCTTTGTGTGATGACTGTGGTGACAGATGCGGCTTTGGGGGAGGGATGAGTTGATTTGAAGGGGTTAGGGTTGACGGTTGAGTTACGGTGTAGGGTTGGGCGAGGGCAGATGAAGTCGGTGTGTTGAAGTCGACCTGCCATTAAAAGCCTTTTTTTTATATATATAAAAATGGAGGCATCTAAAACAGGTGACTGCCTATTTTCTCTTCATCTGAAAACTGCACCAAAGCCACAACAACGTTGAGGTCACCGTTGCAAAAACCACAACTCGCTGAAGTGAGGGGCGGCGATTTCCTGTCCAATTTTCAGCCCCACACTTTTGAATATCCCAAAAATTTGGTCAAGCGAACCTTCCTGTCCTTCCACACCCCACCACTTGTCAACCGTCCACCACCACGAAAACAACGCGTGCAACCGGCGAAACCGACCTGGGACGACCGACTTTTTCTCGAATTTATCACACTTCCGATCTCCCTCTTCCAGCAGATCGCAAAATCAGTCAAAATGGCCGCGCAAGCTAAGTGAGTCTTACCACACCCCACAACCACACCCACCACTTGTGTGCCCTTTCCCCTGGGGTCCTCACTAACTCCCACCACCAACCAGGCACGACTGGGCCGACGACGACGACCTCGACGAGCTCACCACCGCCGACCTTCCCCCCCCCCAGAAAATCCAAAACAAGGACGGCTCCACCACCATCATCGAGTACCGCTACAACGACCAGAACCAAAAAGTCAAGACGACCCGCCGCATTCGCTACATCACCCACCGCGAGGTCGTCAACCCGCGCGTTGCCGAGCGCAAGGCCTGGGTCAAGTTTGGGCAGTCGGCCAAGGACGGGGCCGGGCCGGCGCCCGACACGACGAGCGTGGGGGAGAATATCATCTTCCGGCCGAGTATTAATTGGAGGAAGGATGCGAAGGATGAGAGCAAGGATCCGAATGCGCAGGCTATGAAGGATAAGTTGAAGGATAAGAAGGTTAAGGTATGTGAATGGGTGGTGGTGATTTTGTGGTGTTTTTGGGGGGAGAGGAGGGAAGGGGGCGTCAGGGCGAGTGTCCGGCGGTGTGGGAGTGACTCTACTGTTTGCCAGCTGGTTGAGGTGACTGGTTAACTTGGCCATGAGCTCTTATCGATCTTCGCGATGAGTGGCTGTGGTTAAGTCTGTTCAGAGTCGCCTCGCTGGCTGGCGTGACGGAGCTTCTTCCTGTTGGGACTGAACGCAGGAACTGGTGGATGGCGGCGTTTACCCCTTTCTCCCCCCTTTTTCAGGGACTGGTGGAAGCCAGTTACCTCCCGCCCCCCTCCCTTTTCCCCTTTCCCCTTCTCCCCTTTCCCCTTCTCCTCTTTCTTCAGGCACTTGTGGATGCTGCTTTCCTCGTCTCCCTTTTTCTTGGCATCGATGGATAAGTTTGATGATCCTGTCAAGGGGAGAGAGGGGAACATATCGACATCTGCAATGGCGAGCAGGAGACGCCTGGAAGTAGTCTTTCCACTTCAAGAAACGTCAGACGAGCTCATGATTATGGATTTTGCGAGACTAATTTGCTCGGTAGTGTCGTATTTGCAACGGAGAGCATTTCACGGCGAGATGTCCTTACAAGGATACGATGGCCCCTATCGGCGAGGCTGCTGGCGCTGATGTGGCGGCTGGGATGGGAGACGATGCTGGGGCTGGGGGGGCCGGTCCTGGGGGTGCTGGGGCGCCCGGGGCGGGGAAGAAGGGAAGCTATGTACCGCCTGCGTTGCGTGGTGCTGGGGGTGCTGCCGGGGCGGGAGCGGGCGAGAGAATGGGTGGGAAGTATGGCGAGAGGGACGACTTGGCCACGCTCAGAGTCACCAACGTAAGTTTACTGTTAACGTGGGAAACCAGAAGCGGAGTATCTGCTGACACAGGCAATGATAGGTCTCCGAGATGGCGGAAGAGAACGAGCTGCGCGATATGTTCGAGCGCTTCGGTCGGGTTACTCGCGTCTTCTTGGCCAAAGATCGCGACACTGGTCTGGCCAAGGGCTTTGCCTTCATCAGTTTCGCGGACCGTGGTGACGCTGTTAAGGCTTGTGCCAAGATGGACGGTTTCGGTTTCAGGCACTTGATTCTCAGAGTCGAGTTTGCGAAGAAGGCTGCGTAAAGTGGTTAACCAACTGGTATCGACTTTTGGGAGGGTGTAAGAGGGTGTTTACTCTGGGATGGGCTTGGTAGCATGGGGAAAATAGACTGAGGATTTGTCCTATGGGCATAATTTATGTTTTGTTATGCTAAAAGCCTTTTGTGAATTCATCAAGCGTTAGGTATACTTGAAAGCACGGAATGGAAATGCAGTGTGGTGTGTACATCGATCGTGGGTATCAGATGTGTCTTCCATTATGACTATCAGGTCTCCATCTTGAACGGGCAGGCAATTTCATCTTCTGTGCCTTCATTGTCTCAACGGGTGTCTGGCAAAGACACAAAGGGACCAGCTTTTTGAGCGCCAACAAGAAGCACCTTTCATACAGCATTCATAGCCCCCGTTTAGACTCCCATGCAGGTATCCTTCGCTGTTTCCAAACAAACCTAGTAACAGGTCTCCGTCTTACTTTGTTCCTTGCGGTGCCCTCTTTTGCTGGTTCTTGTTCGTGTCTCATCCGTCATTAATTGTGTAATGTTGATAGGGGTGTCAAGGAAATAGCAGTGAATGTCTGCCGCTTCTCTGCGGAGTTGGAAGTGTGGTGTATGTAAGCAAAGGGAAATAAATAGAAGAGAGTGTTGTGCAATGTGTCGCCGGTCCATCTCGAATGATGAATCCTGTTCTGTCCAGGGCTTTACTGCCTCCCCTTCCCCTTTGCCCGTCCCTTCCCCTTCCACCGCTTCGTCTGAACCCTCTCCTCATCAATCGTGTCCTCCTCCTTTGGCGTAGGGAGCTCCTTTTCCACCATCACCTCTGTCTGCTTTTCCCCGTCACCAATCTCGACCTCGTTGTCACTGATGACGTCTTCCTCTTGCCTGTATCCTTGGTCGTCACCCTCTGCTGTGCGCGCCCTTTCCAAGCGGTCGCTGTCGACTGGACTCCTTTCTACCCTCCCCTCTTTTTCTGTTCTCTCTTCCAGCTTCCTCTGTTTTTCTTGCTCCTTTGCAGCTTTTTTCTCCTCTCTGCCAGCCTGCCACTCATATTTCTTTTCTTTGGCCACGTAGGCGGATGACTTTACAACACCTAACATGAGTCGGATCCCAAGACCGAAATGAAGCCAGGCTTGTCTGAGATGGTCTTTCGACTCGGCGTAGTTGGCGCGGGCGGCGGCTGCTCGTTTGCGGGTGCGGTAGGCTTTTTCGGTGCGGGAGGCTTGTCTGAGTTGGGCGGAGATCTGGCGGGTTTGGAGGGCTAGGGCGGCCTCAGTGCCGGAGGTTCCGGCTGTCCCGGGGCGTTGACGGGTTTTGGGGATGTTGAGGGGGGAGATCTGATCGG
>NW_001914857.1:1431467-1463425 GCF_000226545.1 Podospora anserina S mat+
GGAGGGAGGGAGAAGGAGAACGGGAGGAGAGGGAGGAGGGGGGGATGGGGTTTATTGTTGAGGGAGGTGGTTGGCGTCTGCGGAACATGGTGGTGGTGATGTGAGGTGCTGGTGCAAGTCGAGTAGGTTCCAGGGATGATGGCAACCTGGTTGGACGGAGCGATGAGAGCAGGATGATCTGCGAACTATGTGTTGATTTATATGATCACTTGGAACAGAAGAAGCAAGGAGGGACCAAAAGGCTGATGGGAAACACTGTGGCGCTTGATTTATATCTTCATTGTCCACCACATATGTCGTGCCTCTGACATCGCGGTGACACCGAAAACGACCCTGCTAACCACACAACGCTAGACACGTCTGTCAATCCTCCGATAGTTCATCCCATCATGAACGCCCAAGGAAACCCTAGAGGGATCGAATTCATGCGGTTCGTCATGCTGACCCCTGGCGGTTAACCTCGTCGTCGTCAGTTTCAGCTGCCCGCCGGGTGCCGCCAGGTGTAACACTGGCAGAGCATGAGAATCCAATCAAATCAATGGCACCTCACAACCCGGTACTTGCAGCCCTCATCAGGCCAACGAGGATGGAATTAGCAGAAGTTGTGCAACGTCAAAACGACCGGTTCCTGCCTTGCCACACCCACCCTCCAAGAGAAAAAAGAACCCGGAAATCTGGAAAGGGGTGCGTGATATGGAACCGTCATCAGCGGGTAGAAAGCCGTGGTGGTCCCCAGAAACCGTTGGAAACAAAACAAAAAAAATAGATGCCAGATGGTGTCAAAACAGATTCAACCCCACGTTGGGCCGGGGTTTATTTTCTAGTATCGATAATCGCCAACGATAAACCAATTGGAAAAAGCCGTTCGTCCCTATCTGCGGGTACGCTGAAGTGTCCGCTCGCTGCCGACTGGTCCAGCAGAATCGTCAAAGGTCCCCTACAAACCCGCGAGCCCACAAAGCTCAAGCAGAGCCAGAGGGAAGTGCATGTGAAATAAAAGCAGGAACCCCAGACTTTGAAGCGACGGGGCGGATCTATCTCCAAGACCATCATCTCCAAAACAGCAACTGCCGGCGACAACCTGGGATTTCTGTGACATCAGACTGCAAAACCTGTTCCCCAGCAAAAGACCAAACACAAAGCCGATAGGCCAGACCCTCGGGGATACCACCGGCATAGCCTGGAACAGAAAACTGTCTACCACACCGCGTGCAGACACGGCACAGCAACACCCAAACCTAAATTGTTCTTGGCGCGGGAACGTGGGCGGTTTGGTTTGTCTTTGCCATCACACGACCAACCCGTTGCTTCGAACTCGCTCTCTTTTTGCCCCTCCCTCCCTCTTCCTCACCTATAACCTCGAACCCCCATCTCAACCCTCACACCACAAACTCGGTGATGGTCTCGGGGCCAGGAAAGCTCAACCTTGGTCTCTGCTTGTAAATCGGTCTTCAACACCGACGACAAAACGCCGAGAGAAATCAGTCATGAGTACAACTACTGCCATTGATGACCCTGCGGGGCTCAAAACCACACGCCAACGCAACAACCAACCCCAACAGTCCGAGATCCCCTTGCCCTCGCCGTCCATTAGTGATGTCGACTCCGATTCGAACAAGGGCGATGACCACCGAGACGCCCATGTGAAAAAGGCATACGGCCGAACTCCAGATGGAACGGGTATGCACACTCTACTCTCTCCGTCCCAAGTCTTTCTCTCCCAGGAGGCCCAACTCCTGGACCCCTCTTCCCCTAACCTGCCCTACTGCAAGGTGCTGTAAGCTGTAAAAAAATAAAAATAGGATGCAAGTGCTAATCATGACGACCATCCGTAGTCTTCGTCGTGCCCGAGACCCATGACATGGTCTCCCAATTATTAGACCCTCGCGAACCCAAGAACCTGTCCGATTACATTGTCCTCGGTGTTCTCGCCCTGCATATTTGGCTCGCTTGGGCTGTGCCAGCGCCCTATAACAAGTACCTGCTCGGATTTGCGTTTACCTTCTGGAGACTTGCATACAATGCTGGGATCGGCTATCTGTTGACTGTTCAGTCAAAATACACTCTCCTTGTCACCTGGGCTCGTCGGTTAAGGGCTTTTGAACAACCCGCCACCAACCCGCGGCCATGGCTTTACAACCTCCTCAAGACGGAGCTCGAGACCAAGATCCCCAAGGACTACAAGATGGATGAGGCTCCGATCGAGTACAACACCTGGCTTGCTTTCCGTCGCATTGTCGATCTGATCCTGATGTGCGACTTTGTGTCGTACTGCCTGTTCGCCATTGTCTGTGCCCACACGCCTGAGGATGAGGGGTTGGGCATGCTTCTTGGCCGTTGGGTCGGGGGTATTGCGCTTGTTGGCTTCAACCTTTGGGTCAAGCTGGATGCGCACAGAGTGGTGAAGGACTATGCCTGGTACTGGGGCGGTAAGTGAACTTGCGCTTGGAAATGAGGGTTGCAGTTGGTTGCTGACTGCCTTCTAGACTTCTTCTATCTGATCGAGCAGGAACTGACTTTCGATGGCGTCTTCGAGATGGCCCCCCATCCCATGTACTCCATTGGCTACGCTGGATACTACGGCATCTCGATGATGGCTGCTAGCTACGATGTTCTCTTCATCTCTATCGCTGCCCACGCTCTCCAGTTTGTCTTCTTGGCCTTTGTCGAGAATCCTCACATCGAAAAGACCTACAACCCGCCACCCCCACGTCTCCGGGCCGAATCCGAGATTGGCAGCCAGACCGAGGCCGATGCTTTGGTCACCAAGGAGCTTAACGGGAACTCTGATATCCCCCAGCCTGTTCACAACATGATTGGAAGCTTCGATCTCTTCAGAGTGACCGACGCTTCCTCCCTCATCATTGTTGCCTGCTTCATCGCCTTGACGGTTGTCACTCCCACCACCCGCACTTACCAGACTCTGGCTGTTGTGAACGCTATCTTCTGGCGTCTCTGGTACTCTGTTGGTTTGGGCTACATCTTGAAGAAGCAATCCGAAAAGAAGATGTATACCAGGCACTTCCTCAAGTTTGGCGAGAGCACCGGCGAGGCCTGGAGACAGTGGAAGGGCCTGTACCACATCAGCATGATTCTCTGCCACGTCTCGTTCTTGACCGCCTGCTGGAAGATGTACACCTACCCTGAGGATTGGAGCTACGGTTCTGTTCTCCTGAAGCATGTGATTGGTGTCAGTCTGATTGCTCTTCAGCTTTGGACATCCTCTAGCATCTACGAGTCTCTTGGCGAGTTTGGCTGGTTCTATGGTGATTTCTTCTTCGAGAGCCCCCGCCCACCCACGTACAACTCAATCTACCGTTTCCTCAACAACCCGGAGCGTGTGCTTGGTGCTGCTGGTTTCTGGGGCTTGGCTCTCATTACCTGGAGCAAGGCTGTTTTCGTCATGGCGCTTGTCAGCCAGCTTTTGATGCTGGGATTCATTTCGTTTGTCGAGAAGCCTCACATGCAAAAGATCTACGGCCAGAACCTCCGCAAGGAGGCCGGTCTTACCAAGTTTGTCAAGAAGTCACTTCCCGCCCCTGTCAAGAGATGGCAACAGGGTGTCGACAAGGTCCTCGATGAGACCAAGCACTTTGCTGAGGACTTCATTGATGCCGCCCTTACCAGACTTTCTGCCGGCTCTTCCAACTTCGTCAAGGACACCACCGCTCTCTTCCACAAGCCCCTCCGTCTCTCTATCAACCGTATCGACCGCGATCTTGCTGGATATGACCCCAAGCACTACAAGCTTTCCGTGGAGGGCGAGCAGCTGATTGCTCCTGATGAGAAGGCTACCCGGAAGGAAAGTGCCGATGCTCGCGTCCCCAAGGATGTCAAAACCAAGGTTTTCCAGTATGGCGCTCCCATTCGTGTCAAGTGGACAGCTCCTGCCAACCACAGCAAGAAGGACTGGGTTGGTCTCTACTTGGTCACCGACAACCGCAACAGGGATTTCACTGAAGTGCCATCCCTCGGCCGCTGGATCCCCACGTGCCGCGGCCAGTACGACACCACCACTGACGAAGGCATTGTTTCGTATGATGAAAAGGTCAAGTCGGAAGGTGTTGAGGGCCCTCTTGTACAGGGCGAGATGGTATTCGAGGGTGACAAGCTTTGGTGGACACAGGGCGTGTACGAGTTCAGATACCACCACCACGGCAAGCACAACGTCATGTCGATCTCGGAGCCGTTCGAGGTCCGCATTCCGTTGGTTGTGAAGGAGGGTACCGAGCTCACCATTGAGGAAGCCGAGAACGCCCTGCTGCCTATTGTACGGAACTGCCTTGACCGCGACCCAGAAATCGCGCCAGAGACTGTTGACGAGCCATGGGGTGCTCATGTTGAACGGGATGGCAAGTATGCCGAGAGAGTGGTGTATGCCATTCGTGAGATGTTTGCCATTGAGTTCTCGCCGGCGGTGGTGCCAGCAGATGGGAACGTCAAGAAGTTGGCGTGGAGGGTGGTTAACGGAAGAATTGCTCTTGTAAGCTTCTTTTCTTCAATTGGTCAAGCAGTGCCAGCTTGCTAACGACACTTCAACAGGCGCCATATAGTATGTCATTACAATCAAGAAGACCGCCAACACCCGTTGCCGACAGTTACAAATAAACGGGATGTTATGGTGGGAGCAGAGGATGAAACGGGTTGCACATGATGGACTTTTCTCTCTCTTCATTTTGCATGACTGGAAGAAGGGGGTTGTGATTAGACAAATTACTATCTAGATGCATGAGATACCACGGGTGTTGGGCGGTTGTTTGCACCAAAAATTGGCGTTGTTTTTGGGCTTGGGGGGGCGTGTGAAGATAGTCATGGCAGGTTACGTAAAGCTGCTCATGAATGCAGAGGAGGATGAGGGGAGAGTGAGATGAATATGCGAGATTGGATTCGGAAGGGAAATTATTAGGTAGAGCGTGGAAAACAATATGGTAGATTTGCCAGCAACGGTGTACCTTATATCATCACAATATTGCGATGGCATTTGAGGGGCTTTGTAACTCACGGTTCTGGCCAGAACCGTTGGTTTAGAGATGAGGCCTTGTGGTGATGAATACTGCTAGCAATTATGGCCAGTCAAGAACAAGTTTCATGGGCTGAACAGGAACCCACTCATTGAACGGAACGATTGCCTCCAAGCGATCCAACTTTGGGGGTGGTGTATGGATGGTAGGTATGTATATCTTACCGATCTGGTAAGTTGTCTTTCCAGTGTTTGTAAAGATGACATCCCTTTTGACTTGATCCGTTCTTTCTTGGTACGGGTATGGAGCCAAAGTTCTGTGCGTTAATGATACTCTCCAAGCTTCCCCATAAAAACCCACAGACATTCTTTTACGGGAAGATCAGGATCTGGGGGTTGTGGAATGCTACGTGATGATGATGGACCCTGAAAGATATGGACCCTGAAGATCGTTGATTGACAGACATGTTCTGTACCTCCCTTGCTTCACATTTTGACGGAATTATAGATCTGCAGAGAACTTTCGGCTAGAGGGTTGAAACGGACATGGTGAGATTATGGAGTGTACGGGTATGCATGTTGTGCAGGTGAGGCGAGACGGCTCGCCTAGAGGGAGGTATGGGGCTTATTTATAGAGTGAAGTTGAGGGGCAGAAGGGCATACATGAGATTTGGGGGCTTCAACCGGTTGTTGTGGTGATTCGTTGATGCACCATGAAAGGTGTCGCAGCAACTCGAGGGTTCAGAATTGTTGATTGGGTGAGTGATGAGTAACTGGTAACAGCACCCTCACATCCCCAAATCTACTCACGTCCCTGCAATCTTATGCCCATGTTGTAGATATCGCATGTACCTGATGCTCACATTGTAGCCCACAAGACGACGTCCTCGAGGCTGAGACTATGATCGTATCAAGATCACCACAAAGGTGCGTTAGTACATGCCCCTGGGCAAATAAATGCGGGGGAAAAAGGGCCAGGAACTAGGTCCGGGGGTGTACGGGTAGTCAATGTTTCACAAACGGCTCACGTCTCATGTAATTTCCGCATATAGTGTTATACATAAATAGTCTTGCAAATTGACCAAACCATCGACAATAGAACGTCCCGCTATTTTGGTGTTTATGTGGTTCTATCATATGCGAATGACTGATCTCGGGGTTGAAAGTCGTCCCTTTTTCGTTGCTCAAGTGGGGAAACAATGCAGGGACAGGGGTTGAGATTCTGAAACGCCAAGGAACCAACGGGATGTAATGGTTTCTGGGGGTGGGATTTCAAGATCAATCGCATATCGAGCTGGTTTGCAGATCTTCAGGGTTGCTAGTGCGAAAGTTGTAACCAAAACACTACGACGACGAGATATTATGATGGATGGGGAGATCACACCGAAAGGAAGGATATGAAGGAACGTCCAGGGACCTTCTTACTGTGATTAGAGGCTCGCTCATCGACTTGAAACATGCATCGTGGTGGAAGCGGCAGCGAATGTGTAACCCGTGCCCTATTTTGTGTCGGTACCTTGATTCGGCGAATTACACCAGGGCGGCAGTTCCATCTTTGGCCAGACGATATTGGCTGTATCCGAATGTTTGTATGGTGCGGTAAGTAAGGATGACGACGTGGTGTGTGTGTGCGAGGTGAGCCGGACGTTGAGCGTGGTGAGCGGATTGGTCTGCTGGGTGTTGTGCAACGTCCGAAGAAGCCTGCGTTGCTGTTTATATATCTCAAGATGGGATGTCGTTGCTGATCCCAGCCGACAGCAGCCGCCGACAAGCAACCGCGCCGCCGACCATCAGACGTTTAATTCTCGTTCTTAGTTTGTCGGTGTGGTATCGCAATGGAAATGCTGGCCAGAGGCACAATCCATCAGATGGGAAACACACTGTTCACCCAGGCCCGCCGTCGTCGTCTATTGATCCCACTGGACAAGCAACCTAGACATGGTCAGCAAATGTGGCTGAATAGAACGCAGTGCTGGAACATGGAAGCGTTGCAGTCAAGGCGGCTGGCTCGGGCCCCATATGCAAATATCCTTCTTGCAGGCCATCTGCCGGTGCCGCCAACAGCGTTGCCAGCAACAAAAGCACCAGGACTTGCTGTCCGTCAGCCCTCCCAGGAACTCGGGTGTGCAACATCACGTCTGCGTGCTCGTGGCACGGCATCAAGCACATCCAGTAAACTAGATGTCTTCATCACCGGTCAACCCCAGCCTGGCCCTATTGTCGGCGGGTACGGTGTTGTATGCTGTAAACCATGGCTGTCGATTCGTCCAAAGCTGTGAGGAGAAAACAGCCTGGCCACTGACATAAAACCTTTCGGAAAGGATTCGGGCTGCTCTGCCGAAGTCGCGAGAGGTGAGGGTTGGACAAACAAGCTCAGATGGCGGGGCAAGGATGGAAGAACAGTGATTAGCTACGCAGAAAGCCGAAATGAATACATATGCATGTTGAGGGAGAGAGAGAGAGAGAGAGAGAGAGATGTTCTTGACATAGGTACTAGATATGGTGAAGTCGGATGGATTGTAGCCAAGACGTAATTGGTTCCCATATGACCCCTGTAGGCTGCCCCTGACCTCCACTAAACCCTCCCACTAAACCCCTGGGGCTTGGCCCGTTCTCAACAGGGTCATCACTTTCCATCACAACTGCTGCCATTTCCTTGAGCTCTCCCTCTCCCATTTCCAGCTGCTGGAGCATGCCCTGGCCGGCGGTTGCGACAATTGTGTCCAGTTTGTGCTTCGTGCTCACCCCCCTCCTCTCACCGCGCTTTTGCTCGCTCAGACGCTCTCTATCATCGCAGCCATCCCACAGCCAGCCATTTCTCAGCTGTCCTGCACCTCACCTGCACCCATCTGCAAACTGCCAGACCTACCAATTGCTCCACTTCCCCTGCAACGGGCGCACTTGTCCAGGACCTGGCGACTCTCCGTGCCCGCACTTCTCCGCCGAGAGCGACAAGTCAGCCCGACGCTCCCATCTTTCCATCGCCGTCGCCCCTCTCCGAGCCTCTCTGGACTCGTCCGTTCTTGTCTAAGTAATCCTTCTCTCCACCGACCGACTGTTGCCTGTCGCCGGTGCCATCCTCGGCATTGACACTGTGCCCTCGGTCTGCCGGCACGAACCGTCGATCCTCACGTCCAACAAATAATTCTCAACGCTCGACGACCCTTTCACGGCGGTCTACGAATATATACTCACGAACGAACAACGGGCCGGCCTTTGCCTTTGTTGACCCCTCCACACTCCCGCCTCGGCCGTTGCAAGAAAACACCATCGGACAGATACTCCTTTTTTCTTCTTTCTTTTTTGATTTGTTTTTTGGATTGTGACAAGTGATCCTGTTTATGCGATACTAGGGTGCTGTTGGCTGCCATCCCACCGCTCTGCCTTGATCGTACTTGATGCTGGATCCTCCATCACCTCGGGCCACCACCGAGAGAACGCAACAAAACAAGAGAAACCATATATAACATAGCCATGGATGACTACCTGGATAGCCCCATGGAGACGGAGGATGTCTTCCCCTGCAAAGGGTGCGGAGAGGTAGGTTTCGCCTCCGCCTTGAAATCAGAGTCTTGGCCACGTCTAATACATGATAGATCCTCGAGGAGGGCAAAGCCTTTGAATTGGGTATGATGTTCCAACTCTATAAAGGGGCTCGGATGGTGCTGACACTTTGCGCTACAGCTGGAAACCGATGGCATCTTGACTGCTTTCGTTGCAACACATGTAACACGCTACTCGACTCGGATGCGAACCTGCTCCTGCTTGGAGATGGTTCCCTCATCTGCAACAACTGCACCTACAGCTGCAGCGCTTGCAATAATAAGATTGAAGACCTTGCCATCCTAACCGGAGACCAGGCCTTTTGTGCAAGCTGCTTCCGCTGCAGGAACTGCAAGAGGAAGATCGAGAACCTGCGATATGCCCGCACATCACACGGCATCTTTTGCATGAACTGCCACGAGTCCCTCATGGCAAGACGACGCAAGAAATCAAAAGCAGCAGCTCAAGCAAAACAACGAGAAAAGGATGCGTCGCCCATGATCACAGACAAGTCCCTGCCCGCCTTGCCGCCAAACGCCGTCCCTCCTATAGCGTTCTCGGGCGATAGGGCAACCCCCGACTCCGACACGCCTACCGAGTTGTCGCCGCGTCCTCGCAATGCATATGGCGGCATCAACGAGTCGTCTTCGCGCAGCGTCTCGAGGAACGAGCTTTCTCCCGAACGAACCCAAGACTCTTCGAAAGAGCCATCGCTTGCGCCACCTCAGCAAAACTATCGGAACAACCGAAACTCGACCATTCTTTCTGGCGATATGAACATCGGAGATGGCGAAGGATTCTTCATCCCGGTAGCGCTGGATCCCAGCCCTGCCCCTTCACTGACGCCACAGTCCATGTCCGATACTTTTACCGACTCGAGCAGGAGGAAACAGGAGAGAGATTACTTCAGTGCACCGAAGCCAAGTCCATCCCAGGACAAGAGATCGGAATCCGCAGCATCCACGCCCCATATCGCTTTCCAAGAAAAAGGCAGACAACCGTCGTCCGACTATGAAGTACCACAATACGAAAGACCAGCGAGGAAGCTTTCGAAGCGGAACGGCAAACCCCAGACATCGCCAGGAATTGGCGAGGAAAGGAGGCCTTCGAATGGGAGGACACCCACAAACGATGAGTTCAAACTGCAGGACGCCCCCAAGAGCAAAAAGCTTGTCAACTCCAGGAGTAATTCTTTGTCGGGTGGTTCTATCGACGCTTCAGCTCCTACAAGACCACCGCCAGCACCGTCCAGAAACAAGGAACCGCTTTCAAACACTGCCAGCAACAACTCGCCGTCTCCTTCGAATTTGTCCGAAAGAGTTACGCCTCCCCGAGCTTCTCAGGACTCCCGGTTGAGGGACGAAGATGCTATCCGGCCATCGATAGATTCACTGTCCAACAGGTCGGATCTTTCTGGGCCCAAGCCGGTAGCGCGCAAAGAAGTACCACAGCCACCACCTCGGAATGGCGAGCTACAAGTTCGTCCAGCGGCTCCCGAACAAAAACTAAGCGACACCTACATGCAACCACGGGCAGCTCCACCGCCGCCGCCGTCACAGGCTGGGCAACGAACACCTAGGGGATCTGTGAGCTCAGTGAATGAGGAAGGGAAGGTATCACCCAAGTTGCCGCGGTGGAGTGCTGGTGGCGACTTCAGCATGGATGAGGACATGGCTAGAATTCTTGGTACCGACGAGGGCTCTTCATCTATACTGCGCCGTGTGTCCAATGCCGTTCGTCACGGGCGACATAATAGTGCCGAAACCGCTACCCACCAGACGAGGGTCGGTCACAGCAGGAGCGTCAGCGAGACGACTCGAGGCACCACTTCGCCCCGTTGGCCTAGAACGCCAATTGCTGAAGACCCAACGAACGGTGGCCATGTTCCCGACATCAGCAGCCCGATCTCGCTCTCCGGAGCTGCCCATGATGATCCAATGTTCCTGAAGCGGCAGCTCAGAAACTCGGAGCAGCGCGTTGCAGAACTCGAGCGACAGTTCAACACCGAGAAGGATCTCAAGAACTTAAACAAGAAACTTGTGGAAAAGAGAAAGACTGTGTCTGTCCTTGATACCCAGACAGAGATTATGATCCGGCAGCTTGAGGTTTTGGCCGGTTATGTGGAGCGGGCAAAGAAGACGAGCGAACCCCTGGATCCCCGGGAGCTGGAGGAGTCTGCCATCAAAGACTTTGTGCAAAAGCTGGAGAAGGTCAAGCAAAACATGACGGCAGCGATCGAGCAACTCCACGCTGAGCGGGATGACCTGCTCGAGGAAAGGAATCAAGCCATTGCCGACCGCGACCGCGCCCTTCTCGAGTTTGAGCAGCTTTCGTCCAAGAATGCGCAGTTGGCTGATCTGAACAACGATCTTACACACCAAATACAAGAGAGGTTCAAGCAGCAGATCAATAATGGTGATCTCAAGATGCCTCCAAATGGTCTTGGCATCTACAGCCATTCCAAGGGCTCGTCCTCGGTCAACTTGGATACCGCCAGCATGCAGACTGGAACCACCCTCATGGGCACTGATGCTGAAGAGCCCATCCTCGAGGGCCCAACAGTGGTGAATATTCGCAAGGGTCAAGTCAAAAAGTTCAACTGGAAAAAGGGGTCAAGCAAGGTTGCGCACAACATCACGAAGGGCATCAACCGTGCGGCAGGTGCCTTCCAGGCACAAGAAGGCAATCCTCGCATTGGCGCCCCTCAGACGCTGAACAGCGACAGCATTGGCATCCCGTACAACATGACGGTCGCTCAGGTCGAGTCACCAGTCACCACGATCCCACCTCCACCGCCACCTATGGGCGTGAACAGAGTCAACACCGACCAGCGTCAAGGTTTTGGCTTCTTTGGCAAGAAGCAGCAACAGCAGGCAATGACCAAGTCCCAGTCCATGAACAATGTCCCAGCACCGGCAGCAGCCGAAGCACCAAGCACGTTGTTCGGATCGGAACTGGTCGAGAGGGCGGATTATGAACGCCGTCAGATACCCAACGTCGTCACGCGCTGCATTGAGGAGGTGGAGCTGCGGGGTATGGACATTGAGGGTATCTACCGGAAAACGGGCGGCAACTCGCAGGTCAAGATGATACAGGAAGGGTTTGACAAGAATGGGGACTTTGACATTTCGGATCCCGACTTGGACATTACGGCTGTGACGAGCGTGCTGAAACAGTATTTCCGGAAGTTGCCGACGCCGCTGTTGACGTTTGATGTTTATGAGAGGATTTTGGAGAGCAACAGTAAGTTTTTTCTTGGGCTCCTTACAGGGAGAGGTAAATGTTGACAGTGGGGAAAGCAATCCAAGACGAGAGCGAGAGGTGCGCGCACATGAGGAGGACGATTAATACGCTGCCGCCAAAGCATCGGGACTGTCTGGAGTTTTTGATGTTTCATCTTGCTAGGGTGGCCAGTAGGGAGAGGGAGAATTTGGTATGTCATTATTCTTGGTTTGTTTGCTTGAATGTGATGGCTGACGGAGAATGTGTAGATGTCCCCCAAGAACTTGGCCGTGGTGTTTGCGCCGACGATTATGAGGGATCACAGTTTGGAGAAGGAGATGACGGACATGCATGTCAAGAATTTGGCGGTGCAGTTTTTGATTGAGAATAGTCATGTTATTTTTGGAGAGGCTTGAGTGGGTGGGTGGTGAGAGGGGAAAAGGGAGAGGTGGTGGTGGGTTTGTTCTTATTTAGCGACAAGGGAAGGAAGGGTGTTTGAAGTAGTGTTGTTACTATTGATTTTTATTTTTTTTACTTGATCCTACAGAGCCCCCCAGAAAAGGGGGGGGGAGTGTTATGAGGAGTTTGTACATAAGCCGGCCCCTGCTTTGAGTCTGAGGGAAAGACGGGTGGGGGGGGGGGTGTTTCTTTCAATTTTTCTTGAGTCTTTTTTTATTCTAGGACGTTTTTTTTAATGAGTTTCTCAGCCGGCATGGCGAGCAGCACTACTTGATTAGCAGGCATGAGCATTGCGAGAGGCGTGGTTTGGGGTATCTAGGGGAGGGAAATATCACGTTAAATTTCATGGTCAACATGATCGTATCTCGAGAGTGACTTTGTCAACGTGCTCATGAATGCTGAGCGATATCAAATGGAATCAATAAACCATATATATATAACTACACACTTTCCCCCTCCAAGAAAGGGGCTTCGGTACAACAAAGGGGGTAGACATTCAAAGCAAACATGTAAAAATAAAATAAAATTCTCCTCCCCCTTCGCCTTTTCCCTCTCTCAGCCTTGCTAATAATATTGTCCCCCTCCCTCATCACAATGTGTGTAGGTGGCCAATCTTGTTGAGCCCCTCCAATTCATTCCCCCTCCCTTCCTCCCTCATACAAGTTCAAATTCTTAGGTAAACAATAGTCCATTAATGCAGGAACTTTTTGTGTCCTCTCCCTTCCCCCCCAGTCACTCCCTCCCATTTTCGGAAAACAGGCTTGTAGGTGAACAGGTTCTAGAAAAGTTCGTGCGTAGGTGTTTGTGAGTAGCGCGTCCGTGTCGTGTCGTTATAATAGCCTATTTCGCTCCTGGCTCAAGTAGAATGTTGCCCAAGTCCCTCAGAAAATCCCAGACGCGATTGAAAGTGAAGAAAAAGAAAATGAAATCGCGATAACGCCGTCGAAAAGATCATATATGCAGCCTTTGCGTTCCTCATAACAAGCGAAAAACCCAAGCCAGAGAAAACATCAATTAAGTGAAATTAGAAGGTGTCCTGTCCTTGCCGAAAGAAACTGGGGACAAAGCTGTAAGATGACACACTGGGTCGTCGAGACCTAGCGGAATTCCATGCTTGGGAAAAGCTTCCGACTCAGCTTGTTGATGTGGAATTCGTACACGCCACTCTCGGCGCCGACGAACCTGTTGACAGACAGTCAGCATGAAGCCATAACAAGACACCCGAAAAGCACAACTTACAAGACCTCACCGTCCTCGCTCCACGACAAGCCAGCTGTGTCATAGGGTTCCGGTCGGATATGGGACGGCACAATGGACCCAAACATGCGCCTCGTCGGGCTCTCCTCCAGCTCTCGCATCAGGTACGCTGCTCTAATACGCCGTTGCAGGTCAGTAAACGGGGCATCCTCAGAAGAGCTTGTGGTAGGGACATCCGCTGCGGTGAGCAGAGAAACAACAAGTTGGGGTGAGGGGCCGCCGTACAATGCCTCCACGTTGTCCCATCTGCTCGCAGAGGAAGCCGGGCTCGCGTTGGCCATCAGCCGCGCCACCAGCGCCCGCCGATCCGAAGTATCAATTCGAGAACCTGAAACAGGAGGACGCGACGAAAGGGGTGCTGCATACCGCCGTCTCTCTGCAATAAAGCTGCCGCCGGTGGCAGCAGCAGCAGTGTTGCTGGTACTGCTGTAACCTTCCCGCGCCGTGCGTGTCTGTTCCTCGCGCATGCGCAGGTTGTCGCGAAGCCGTTCCCTCTGGTCGCGAACGTTCCCAAGGAGATCGTCAACGGCACGAGAAACGCTCGCGCTACGGTCTCGTGTTCTCGCGGCACCAGGAGTCAAGGATGATCGTGAGCCTCGCTCAGCCCATGGGGATCTGCTGGTACCCGCTCCGTTTCCCGCTCCGCTCCCAGCACCAGTACCAGTCCCCGTCCCCGTCCCCGATCCGCTACCGGTACCGCTTTCGTTGGCACCGCCGCTGTTCGATGTTGCCCTCGGAAAACTGGTCGACGACCCCCACCGTTCAGAGGCCCGCCGGCCACCCTCCACTGCTTCTAGGGCCACCATCTCACGCCTTCGGCTACCTTGAATGGCTTCCAGAACAACCGTCTCTTCAGGTGTTAGTGGTATGTTGTATCTCTCCAATGCTTCTCGTACATCTGGTCTCCGGCCCTGCCGCTCGCCAGCCAAGTCCAGGGTGCTGGAAAAGTTAGAAAGGATGTCACCTCTCTCACGCCGGAATTCCTCAATCAGACGAGGGTCAATAGTGTCTCGGTCCACCACCGGCAAGTGCTCAAAGTCATCGTCCTGGTCCAGGTACAGAATCTGCCTCTTGTCAAACCCGGTACGAATGTCTGCGATGCCTACCCTGCCCCGGTCCTCGGTCCAAGCCAGCAGATCGATAGGGCCTGGCGCAAAGGCCATATCACGCACGGCACCAAAGTCCTGGTTTGGTCGTGACGTGGTAAAAACAGCGCATACGGGATCGGCGGTTGCTACGTCGAGTGCCGCCACATCGAATACTGAGATGGTTCCGTACTGGGTTCCCACCGCAAGGTATCTACCAGTACTCGAGAAACACAGCGCAAAACTGCCCCTGTTGTTCTGTTAGTACACACTCAAAGGCTCATGAATAAGGTTGGGTCTCGACCTGTTGTCTGATCGGTCATCCTTGCTCTGGCTCTCCAACTGGATCTTTCTACATGGTGTCCACTCGTACAGCGGCTGGCCCGAAATGGAGAAGGAGATGCCTGCGGCTTGTGACTTCTTCAACCTCCTCTTGTGGATATAAAGATAGGGGTCGTCGCTAATGGCACACAGAAGCTGTCCGTCCGGGGAAATGACGGCGCGGTTCATAAAG
Organism: Podospora anserina S mat+; assembly: GCF_000226545.1. Classification (NCBI taxonomy): domain Eukaryota; kingdom Fungi; phylum Ascomycota; class Sordariomycetes; order Sordariales; family Podosporaceae; genus Podospora; species Podospora anserina. Next base: position 1,446,508 of record NW_001914857.1, read on the forward strand.
TCGGGGTACTTGATTTCGTCGAGTGTCTCCATGTTACACAGACTGGCAACAATAACGGTGCTATCGTTGTTGGCCAGAACGGCAACGCCCTCGTCGTAAGCCCCCTTGCATGGCTTTTGCAATGTAGGTGTGAACCATAGAGTGATGCAGTTCACCCTATCTTTGCCACAATGCCTGCTCCGAGCCACTGAATTTTTGCCAGCATTCGCTCGGGTTGATCGGGACATGTCCAGCGGCATCCCAGCAGCTCGGTCGCGCAGATGTAGTTCGAGGAGTGTTTCGATATCGTCTTCGGCGCAAGGCTCGTCGACCCGGAAGGCACTGAAGGCGCCCTTCTCGCCTCCACAGCAGATCCAGCCATTGCGCGCTACCAGACACCTAGGTGGGAACGACAACCGTTTGACCGTCTCGGATTCGCCAGTCGTGGTGTTTAATCGTTGAACTGTTATGTGCCGCTCCCCCGCCACCAGCGGAAAGAAGACGGCATCTTGACCATGGACTCCAATGAGGGATCGCAATTGCCAATGCCTAGGATGTGCACAGTTGTATTAGACAGGTAGGACAAGGGCTGCTTGGAAAAAGACATTTGACATACTGCCACCGAACTGCAGTTCGATAGTGTCGTCGGGGCTTTGCTTGGATAAGATGCTCGGTGGAGTTGTAACTGCGGTTGCAGCCATCAGGTTAGCCATCGTCAAGCGCATTGTAGGTGTGTATTGGAGTTTGCCCTTACCCGTCGCGAGTGACAGCCATGGTTGCCGATGTCTTGGCGAGGATGTGCTACGGTGATGCGAACCATCAAATGGGGTGGTGGGCGATTTGGAAAAGCAAAGCAAAAGCAAGTGTCGCTGGCGATAATGGACAAGGTTGGGAGAGGCCTCTCAGACGACAGTCGTCATTGTCGAGAAGGCGGAGTAATTGCTTGGGTACGAGGTGGCTCGAGTGGTAAAAAGGCAAAGTTGAGAGGTCGAGGTCTGAACTGCTTGCAAGCTTAATGTTGCGTGCCGCTTGCTGCTGGTGCTGCTGCTTGTGCCTGTTGCTGCGTCGCGTAAAGTATAAAGGCCCCTCGCCACAATAGGTACAACTGACTGGAAGAAAGGCAAGCCCCACAAAGATGAGGGACGGCTGGCTGGGCTGGTCTTGGAGGACAGACAATAGGTATTAATAATAATGATGAGAAGAAGATATACAACTATGGCTTCTTCAAATACAGAGTACTAATATTCTTTGGTTGCTGGCAAAAGCCCGCAATCACCGTTCACAGGGCCAAGTACAACTGTGACGCAATCACCACCTTGGATGGTCTCCAACTGAAACGCTGCCGACAAAACAATTGATTGCGGGCTCGGACCAACAGCAGACGAAACCTCGGGGCTGCGATTGATTCTCCACCGTTCTCCCGACTGCCGTGGACAAGGCTCCATTGCGGGTGAGCGGCTTCGGAAGGTGGCCCCAGTCAGCCCGGCCCTGATCGTGAAAAGCGAGCGCCGTGCCGAAAAACAGATGGGTATCACCGGTATCACCGGACCTTGTCCGCAACAGCTTGCTTCTCCTCCACACTGAAACTGAGAAACTGAGAGGGTAATCTCCAGCACCGGGATGGCAATCACGGCAGTTTCATATACCAACGAAAACAAAAAAAAACAAAAAAAAAGTTCTGCGTCAAATGACTTGAAGAATAATTACACAATGGCTCGTCACGTGTCTCGCCGCCTGGTCCTCGTCTCCCCGGCTTTACGCGGGGGCATTTTCTCTGGAAATGGTCCGTGCTTTGTGGGTCCACCCGCTAGGCCGTGGGCGCTCTGCGAAATTTCCAACGCCTTCCAAGGTTCGATGACCGTGCTGCTCGAATTTTTTTGCCCAGTACAAAAGACCTTGCCTTGCCTTGCCGTCTTTTTTCCCTCCTCCTTGTTCCCCATCACCAATCCATACCCTCCCCCGCCGTCTGGTTTTTGCTTTCTGTTTCCTTCCCATCCCGTTCTCACAGGTTGTTTTGAATTGGATTCCTCAAGATGATGTCCACTCGTCTTTCCCGCGCTGTAAGTAACCCCGCATCATCCGGATATCTGCTCATCGCAAAGCTCCAAACTGCTTCCCAAGAGCTCGAACCGCCCGCGCCAGACCACGAATTGTGCTGACCAGCCATGAATACAGCTTCCCAGAGCTTCCACAGTAGCTGCCCGTGCGGGTATGCTCAGGAGGACACCCGCCTTTGCCCAGAGGCGGTACGAGTCCACAGAGGAGAAGGTCAAGGGTGCCGTCATCGGTATCGATCTTGGTGAGTTTTTTCTCCTCCCCGACGGCTACGTCAGCAAACGGTCATGGATGCTAACAATGCGACTCTCTAGGCACAACAAACTCTGCTGTCGCCATCATGGAGGGCAAGACCCCCAAGATCATTGAGAACTCAGAAGGTGCCCGCACCACCCCATCAGTCGTTGCCTTCGCCGAGGATGGCGAGCGCCTCGTTGGTGTGGCGGCCAAGCGCCAGGCCGTTGTCAACCCAGAGAACACCCTCTTCGCCACCAAGCGGTTAATTGGTCGCAAGTTCACCGACGCCGAGGTTCAGAGAGATATTAAGGAGGTCCCATACAAGATCGTCCAGCACACCAACGGTGACGCCTGGGTTGAGGCTCGTGGCCAGAAGTACTCGCCATCTCAGATTGGTGGCTTTGTCCTCAACAAGATGAAGGAAACCGCCGAGGCCTACCTCAGCAAGCCCGTCAAGAACGCCGTTGTTACCGTCCCCGCTTACTTCAACGACTCCCAGCGTCAGGCCACCAAGGATGCTGGTCAGATTGCCGGCCTCAACGTTCTCCGTGTCGTCAACGAGCCCACTGCCGCTGCTCTCGCCTACGGTCTTGAGAAGGAGGCTGACCGCGTTGTCGCTGTCTACGATCTTGGCGGTGGTACTTTCGATATCTCCGTTCTCGAGATCCAGAACGGTGTCTTCGAGGTCAAGTCCACCAACGGTGACACCCATCTTGGTGGTGAGGATTTTGATATCTCTCTCGTCCGCCACATCGTTCAACAGTTCAAGAAGGACTCCAACATTGATCTCACCGGTGACCGCATGGCCATCCAGAGAATCCGCGAGGCCGCTGAGAAGGCCAAGATCGAGCTTTCTTCTTCCCTCCAGACCGACATCAACCTTCCCTTCATCACTGCTGATGCCTCCGGTCCCAAGCACATCAACATCAAGCTTTCCCGTGCTCAGCTCGAGTCCATGATGGATCCCCTTATCAAGCGCACCGTTGAGCCTGTCCGCAAGGCTCTCAAGGATGCCAACCTCCAGGCCAAGGACATCCAGGAGGTTATCCTCGTCGGTGGTATGACCCGCATGCCCAAGGTTGCCGAGTCCGTCAAGAGCATCTTCGGCCGTGACCCTGCCAAGTCCGTCAACCCCGATGAGGCTGTCGCCATTGGTGCCGCCGTCCAGGGTGCCGTTCTCTCCGGTGAGGTCAAGGACCTCCTCCTTCTCGATGTCACTCCCCTCTCCCTCGGTATCGAGACCCTCGGCGGTGTCTTCACCCGTTTGATCAACCGCAACACCACCATCCCCACCAAGAAGTCTCAGGTCTTCTCCACTGCCGCTGATTTCCAGACTGCCGTCGAGATCAAGGTCTACCAGGGTGAGCGTGAGCTTGTCCGTGACAACAAGCTCCTCGGCAACTTCCAGCTTGTCGGCATCCCCCCTGCCCACCGTGGTGTCCCCCAGATCGAGGTTACCTTCGACATTGACGCCGACTCCATCGTCCACGTCCACGCCAAGGACAAGTCCACCAACAAGGACCAGTCCATCACCATTGCCTCCGGCTCTGGTCTCTCCGACTCTGAGATTCAGCAGATGGTTGAGGAGTCTGAGAAGTACGCTGAGCAGGACAAGGAGCGCAAGGCCGTCATTGAGACTGCCAACCGTGCCGACTCCGTCCTCACCGATACCGAGAAGGCTCTCAACGAGTATGCCGACAAGCTCGACAAGACCGAGGCCGACCAGATCCGTGAGAAGATCACCTCTCTCCGTGAGTTCGTCACCAAGACTCAGTCTGGTGAGAGCACCGCCACCGCCGCTGAGATCAAGGAGAAGACCGATGAGCTCCAGATGGCTTCCCTTAACCTCTTTGACAAGATGCACAAGGCCCGCAACGAGGCTGGCGAGTCCACCTCCAGCACCGAGGGCGAGAAGAAGGATGAGCCCAAGGCCTAAGCGTCTTCTGTCTCTTAATCACTATACCCCACAACATATTTTCCTTTCTTCACATGTCTGATTAGGTTGGAGAGGCTACTCCAGTGTATTCTTGTACTCATATATCTCGGTTTTTCGGAGGCTCGCGAGGCTTATCCGGTGTGTTTATTCATGCAGACGGCGGATGGCGTTTTGAGCATCAAAAAACTTTGGCCTGCTTTTGATTTTTTCACTTGGGGGCAGGAATCATCTTACGAATTCTGACGACTAAGATGGGGTCGGGGAATGGGATGGGAAATTGAGGGAAGGGGTTTTCCCTCTCGGATCACAAAACAAAGAGGGTCGCATTGTGTGTATTTGTATATACACGGTCCACACACGATACCATCAAAATATAATTGGGAAATCCCCCCTCATGTGTACATTAGTTGTTATGGTTTGGAAATGAATGAAGAGAGTTTTCGAATACCAAGTTTTCCACGCGCGAGTTTTGTGTGTTGTCTGTCATGTCGTCTTGGTGTGTCTACCTGTAATCGGAGCAAAAGCTTCTGGAGAGTTGTTTGGTGGATGGGTTCATGTCGTGGACGAGGTGCTTTAGGTCGTCGGGGCGTTCGAGGAAGGTGAGGAGCATGCCTGCTTCCATGTGCCTGTTTGTAAAAAGAAGGGGTTAATGAGGTGTGTGTGTGTAAGGGGGAGTTGGATAGGTAGGTAGGTATGTATGTACCAAGCTACGTGGCAGTGAAGAGCCCAGATACCGGGGTTGTCGGCCAGGAAGCGGATCACGACGTGGGAGAGGCCTGGGATGGTGAGGGTGTCGCGGCGCATGGGGTTGGGGAGGTTCCATGTTGTGTTGGGGTTTGTGCCACCGGAGAACTCGCCTGGGCCCCAGGCTACGATTTGGAAGGTGTGCCCGCTGTTTTTTGGGGTTAGTGATTTTGGTGTTTGGGCTGGGGGGAGGAAGGGGGGAAGTACTGGAGATGGAAAGGGTGCTCCATTATGTCGCGGCTGTTGATTGCTATCTGGACTGTCTTGTTTGGGTCGGGGAGGAGGAGGACTTGTTGGTTGAGGGGGAAGTTGTAGTTGTTGTAGCTGCCGGGGTCGGAGTCGGAGTCAAGGGTCTGGGGGAGGGATAGCCAGAGTTGGGCGCTGTGGGGGAGGGGGGAGTAGGAGGTCTGATATTGCGTAGGTAGGTACCCGGTTAGTCGTCCGTGAGCACTGGAGAAAAACGATGGAAGGGGGGACAACACACCCTGTTGATAAAGATCCTATTCACTGGCCCGGCTTGCTGAAACTGAAAGTTGATCTCGTGGGTGTTTTTCGAGGGGTGTGCCGTGTCTGGTGGGAAGGCGGCCATTTTGCGGATTGGGACGGGGAGGTTGAATGGGAGGTTGGTGCAGTTCTGTGGGATGTCCACCACCGGCTTTATGTTTTGGGGGAGGGATGAGTTGGGGTTTGGGGAGTAGGATAAGAGGGCTGTGCCTTGGTGGTTGACGCTTTCGAGTATTTCGCTCGTGTATGGGACATAAGGGAGGAAACACGATTTTGGTATGGTGGCTCTCATGACGAAAGATCCGGTGGTGGTGGAGTGAATTGGGGAGACGAGGACGGAGTACCGCTGGCCGATGTTGAGATGAATTCCTGGAACGGTGATCGGCTCGACTTCTACCCCGTCGATCTCGATGATGGTCAGGTAAGGGTGGGAGTCAATTGTGAAGTAGAGGGATATGAAGGAGGAGTGGTTGATTAAGCGGAGGCGGGTGGTGGTGTTGGGCATGGGGGTGGCGAACTGCCTGCTGGAGGGTTCACAGATCGGGGGCATGAATGATAGCCAGGTTGACGAGGTGAGGTTGCAGTTTGTGAAGGCGGCGAGGCCGTTGATGAGGATGACGTCGGGAAGGGGTTCGACGCCTGGCATTGACGGGGACCATGCTGAGGAGGGCTGGAGGTAGCTTTCCAACAGGTCCTCCCCGTAGGCGTGGAAGCTGCCTCCCATGAAGACTATTCTTTCTGCCGCGATGTCGACGTCAGGGGGCAGTCTCTCGTCTGGGTCGTGGACTACGATCGGTCCGTAGAGGCCGTCGGTGTATTGAACTTTGGAATGAGCGTGATACCAGAACGTGCCTCGCTGGTCGATGATCTCAAACTCGTATGTGAAGCTCTTGCCGGGTGGTATCGCACACTGAGATATCCCTGCCACGCCATCCATCCAAGTGGTGTTTCGTTGATGGATCCCATGCCAGTGTATGGTCGTGCTTTCGTCCCAAATGAGATTGTTGACCTTGACTCTCACAATATCACCCGTGTTGACCTCGATAAGCGGCCCTGGACTTTGCCCATTGACGAGCACCATCTTCTTCCACACCCCTGACGGAGCCCCCCGCCTGCGAGTGACATCAAACTCATATTCCCTCAGCCTCTGCTTCCCAGACTCGACCTTGAAACCGGTTTGCAAATTGAGCTCAGTGGTGTTCACCAGTTTATCCAGTGGTATAGAGCTTGATAGCTTCCACGCTGCCATGATGAATGCCATGATGAATGTCAGTAAGAAGACTAGAAATGCCCATACCAATACCCATCCAACCCCTAACAGGATTCTCCGACAAATAAGTAGCCACGTCGCCGCTGCTGGTTGTTCCTCTCTCGATGTCGATAGTTCATGGCCGGGTGTTTGCAGCTTCGAGTACTCATCGGCATCATGTTTCTCGTCCTCCACTGAAGAAATCGAGTCCCTGCCGGCATAGTTTAAATCGCGGTCCTTTTCACTGTCGAAAATGATGTTGGAAGCGGAAGGGCGCAAAAGACTTTGAGCATCGTTTCCCGACATGTTGAAACCAATCACCGGAGATCATAGCATTCACGAAAAACGGCTTGTCAACTGGAAAGAAATGCCTTCTCAATTTCTCTTGAAGAGACACATGGTCATGGTATTGTCATCATCTACCATCCCTAGGTCAGCGAGCGCGACGCGAGGAATGCGCTCCCGCCCTGTTTGGCGTTATCGTTCTATCAAAATCGCTAGGCCATGCATGTTCCTTAAATCACCTTCCAAAACCAAACCAGCCCCTCTTCTGCGGCTTTGCTTCTGGTTCTGGCTCCTTCTCGGTCCCCTTGCTCTTATCCTGAACAGCAGCCGCTGGGCGTTGTTGTTGTTGTTGTTGTTGTTGTTGTTTGGCGGGATACTCGATGTAGTTCCACGCAACATCCAAAAACAGGGGCTTGACAGGGATAGGCTCAAGTTGAGGAGGATAAGTGACAATGTTGTTCAGATCGACACCGCCTGTTGGGTAGTTGAAGAGCCGGGAAGACAGCGGTTTACCAGCGCCGCCGGTCTGCGAAGCACTCGCCGACTTGTTCAAGCTGTGAATCTCAACCAGAGCGCGGGACCGTTGAAGCTCCCCACCGAGAATGTCTCGGAGCAACCCAGCGTGTTGGTTCGTGACTTGAATGTTCCTTGGCGCTGGCTTGCCATCATCACTGCCAGACAGAGCTGGAAGGGCGGCGGTACACTGATCAAGCGCATGCTTGACCAAGGCAAGTGCGTTGACGGTATTTCCAGCAATGGCATGAGATCTGGATATTGCGAGGCACCTTTGGGTTATGTTAGCTTTCATTGAAAAATTGAACCGGCACTGGATACTCACTTAAGAGCGGTAAAGTATTGCGATGTGGCCTCGAGCTGAGCGGAAAGCTCCTGGTCGTTTGCAACACCAGGCAGCTCCTTGATAGACTCGACACTCTGAAGGATACCGTCGTACAACACGACCTTCTCCTTCAACTTGGCAATCTGTCTGCCAGGGGTGAGATCTCTGCCCTTTTGCTCGAGAGCCTCCTCGGCTTGCTCTTGCTTTTGCTCTTGCTTCTTCTTTTTCTTGCTAGGGGCACTAAAGTCCAGCCACGCTCCATCGTCCTGACCAATCAAGGCACGGTTGCGTCCAATGCGCCAGCTGATCATTTCGTAATTGACAGCAGTCCTGGTGATCTGGAGGCTCTGCATGCGAGAATCGCTCTGTGGGACACCCTCAGACTTGAGCTCATCAATGGCCTGCTTGGTAGCATCGACAGCATCCTGGCTTGTCACCAAGATATCATCATATGCCCCAGCTAGCTCTCTGGGAGCCAAGGACCCGGCTGACGACAGCTTGTCAGCCAGCTTTGCCTTTTCCGCACCCACCGCAGCCCAAGCAATAGCGATTGCAGCGTCCTCAATCTTGACGTCACGTCCACGCCAGGTGAGCGTTGCAGGAGCGCCTCCAGCTCCCTGCTTCGCATCCGCATCACCGTGTTGCAAAACGGCGGGATTCTGTTTCTCAATGTGCGCCGCGAGCTCTGGGCCAGCATGTTGGAAGTACTTTAGCGCAATTTCGGCAATGGGCTGCGTCCGTGGGATCTGGGCTTGGTAGGCAGCATACCGAATCGACGGGTCGATGGTTTCGGACAGGAGGTCTTTGAAGATGTCGTTTTTGGCCGAGGTAGAAAGCGCACTGTAGATGATACGGGCGACGGAGTAGCTCTTCAGGCAAGGCTCCCAGTGCTGTTTCTCAAATAGCGCAGCACCCCTGAGCAAAGCAGCATATGCGCGGGCCTCGAGGATGTCGACAGAGCTCGCGCCGCTCGCGGTTTGGGTGAGGACTTCGGCCAGCTGTTTGGCAGTTCGAGCTCCCTTTTCCAGACGAGAAACAATATGCGACCGGGTCTTTCCACCAATGCCCTTCGTCTCAACCGAGTGCGCCGCCTTGACGGCCATGGCATCGGCCCATGTTCGTTCGGCTGTCAGAAGCTGGAGGTGGATATAGCTGACAGGCAGTGGGAAGTTAGCAATGTAATGATCGCAGTTCAACATGGAGAGTCAATGGCATACTCATGGTCCTCGGCAACCTGTTCAGCAGTGACCTGGTTCCTGGGGTGAAATGTGCCCCGTTTTTTGGTCGCAATGTTCAGCTTCTTGCGGCAGTTGAGTATCTTTTTGGAGAGCGAGGTATGGTAGGTAGAGTAGTCGCCGTAGAGAAGGGCCTTCTCCCGGTGGGAAACGACAAACTTGGTGATATCCATCCCGGCTGTCCCTGTCGTCGATGTCGCCGTTGTTGTGACTTGTGTTGAGGCTCTGGCCCAGGAGGTAACGGGTAACGGTGTTAGCACCGACACAGGAGTGGGGCTATTTTTGACATCGACTTGGGCTCCCACGCTGTGGATTTTAGTTTGTGCCCCGCAGTGTGTGGTCCAAGCTCCCAATGGTAACAGCCCCCGTACCGTACCGTATTTCGGGTGCTCCCCCACTAGAAGCTTGCGCCGAACATCAGCCCAGTGAGCTGCTGCGTGCTCCACCCCAGTTCAAGATGGTTGACAGCGCCATCCAAATTTTTTGACGACTTTTTTGGAGAACGACGCCACATTCAAACACCCACCGTCCGTCCCTACCTCGATTCCAGCACCAGCCCTCTGTGCTGCGACCTCCCCGGCCCTCCAATTTGCAATTTTTCTTAGGACCAGTCCTGGGGATACGCCCTTCTCAACATGACGTATCGCGCAGGAGCGCAGTTTCTTCCTCACCACCACGAAGTATAGATACAACTGGTTTCGGCTTCGATTAACCCCCGACGAGCCCCGACAAGACGAACTGTTGGTTGTAGGGCTGTGGATGATGTGCTCAGACCCTCGTGGGGTTTTGGATCCGAGACAGAGTTGACACCTGCGACGATGCTAGAGAGGGCGGCGACTACCCTCGAGCCGTGCAGCAGCCTCCAACGAATTCTCCCCTCCGCCAGACATTGCTTGCAGACCCGCCGCCAGCTCCATACGGCATTTTGGCAGCATGGAGCCTACGACTTTGAGCTTTTCGATGCGTGCCAGGCCATCCTGCGCGCTCCTCGGTCCGAACCTGCCCCGACCCGACCTTCGTCCAGAAACAAGCAAACTCCGGAGCCCATGATGGCTTCGGTATTCTTGCTCGACTTCCTGTACCCGAGGGGTGCCGTGGCTATGCTACGGAGGATGTATCCGGTCTTGCCGAAACGACTCGAACCAATAGCAAAGGTCCACCAGCCATTTTCTCGGCTGTTCATGTCTTCATATCAGGACCGAAATCAAGGGCCACCAAGCTCCCAGGTAGGCGCCCGAGGGCCGCCAAACCAGACGCAGACGGAGTATTACGAGGAGGATGGGGAGGCAGAGTTTCAGGCGCCGAGCTGGGAGGAAAATGATGCAGAGGTCTGGACTTTGGAAGACTACAAACGACTCCCAGCTGTCGAGCGACTGGAAGTTTTCATTGACAACAAAACATTCGCTGAAACTATGAGAGAATTTGGGAGACTTTCGCTGAGCTGAGTCCGGAGGTGCAGATGCACTTTCGACCAAAAGTCATTCGCGCATTGGCAACCTCGGCCCGCCCCTTGGAAGCGTGGAGGGTTCAGGAGTTGTTTGCGGTGTATGATGTAGAGGAGTGGACAGAGGAGAATGTTTTGGCCCAGATACGAGCAGACCTCGTTACTGGAAACCTGACCTCGGCTCTTGCGGTTTTCAAGGCTGGGTTGGAGCTGCATGGCTATGGTCAACCTCTCGACTTGCTCGTTGCGTATGGCATCTCGGCCAATAACTGGGACTTGGTGATGAAGGCTTGGAGAATGTACACTGAAGTTTTCACAACTGGTGTTGATGTGCCTGTTGCCTGGTTATCGCTGCCAGCCGAGCCCGCCATGAGTGGTGGAACCCAGGTCAACCGCTCAGGCGAGTTTTCTGCCGATCTACTAGCTGAAGCTCCCACAAATACGGTTCATCAGGGTGGTGATGTTCCCGCCTCAATGAGACCGGGCAGTGGGCTGTGGAACTACGTTTCTACACCCGCCGTGAAGTATACCCAGCTATCCACGATATCAGACCTGCCTGCTCGAATTCGACACCATTTTGCAAAGCTCTCCAAGGCACATCAAAAACTGCCCAAAGAACAACGGCCTTTGAGAGGGCTATTCCGGCATGTGGCGAGGAACTCATTGCATCTATTTCAGCCTACAGTTGCCGAGTTGATTCTGGATCATGCTGCGGATTCAGCGTCCTACGAAGCGTACATCGTCCATCTCGCAGAGCAAGGCCGGGTGAAAGAGGCCGAGCAGCAGTACATGAGATATAGATCTCTGAAAGATTTGAAACCACGGGCCGCCGTCTTGCATGCCATAGTGCCCGCCTATTACCCCGACCATGTGCAAGGCATGGAACGTTTGCGCGAGGATTGGTACCGGGGCTATCCACACCCAGATGAAGTGGCATACAAAAAGTTCCTCACATACTACGCCAAGAGGGGCGATCTAAGGTCTTTTATGAACATGACCAAGGAATATGAGGAGCACTACGATCCCAATCTCCAAAAAGACCCCATGTATGTTCGAACACTCATGCATGCCCATGCGGTACGTGGAGACCCCGATTCTGCTCGGCTCGTCATGGAGGATGCTGCCGAGACTTTGGGCTACCAGCCTGGTCGCATGGAGCAGAATATCTTGTTGAAGGCTTACTACAATGAGGGTGACTACGATGCCGCTCTCGATCTCTTCTCACGCATGTGGGAGATGAACAATGTGGATCAGTACGCTCTGACGACAGTGATGAAGAACGCCGGCTGGAGAGGTGATCTTTCCTTCGTTCTCGAGCTTTTCGCAATGGCCAAGGAACGCAACATCCCCTTCTCGCTTACCATGATGACCTGCTTGGTTGAGGCCTATTGTAAAAACGATCGTTATAGCGAGGCCGAAAATCTTGCTATCGACATCACAAAGGAGAACAAGCTCGAAGGGGACTATGTTCACATGTGGAACTTGCTCATCCGTTTCAACGCCAAACGTCGAGATTTGTCGGCCGTCAACCGCCTTTTGGGGGCCATGTCACAGCGAAATGTCACGTACAACCAAGACACATACAGCGGCCTTCTCCTGACTCTTCTCTACTGCCGCCAAGCACACCACGCCATGCATCTGCTCCACGTTGCCCGGACGCAGAGTGGCTTCGAACCGACTGCTCACCACTACACGCTTCTCATTGCCGCCTTCATGTACAGTGGCGAACCGATCATGGCGCAAAAGATTCTCAAGATGATGAAGGACATGAACTTTCCCCAGTCAGCCAAGCTCATGGCGACTGCCATCAGCGTCCTCAGCAGATACGAGGATATCCCACCAGCCTTGAGACACGAGAATGATGCCCGTGGCTATCTCAGAAGAGCACTGAATTACTTCTACCAGGTCCTCGACCTGGAGAGAAAGGGCTCTCCCGACGCGCGGCGTGACATGATCAACATCTACTCCAAGATGACCTTTGTCCTGACCCAAATGCGGCGGTTCACCACCATCAAGGACATCATCGCCCTTCACAATGCGCGATGGCCGCGGCAGTCGACCTTGCAGAAAGTCCCGCTCAAGCTGCTCCACGACATCATGCTGGCAGACTTTCACGAGGGGAACTATGACCGACTGCAAGAGACGTGGGATATCATCCTTGAGCGCACGGTCAAGCGCGGCATGTCGGTCATGGCTCAGGCGGGTCCGATGTCTCAGGAGGATCAAAAGGTCATGGTGGCGCAAAAGTATAGGTTGTGCGACCCCCTCAAGACGATGCAGAGGTTTTATCTCGAGAGTGAGGATGCTGATGGGCTTATCAACCTCATTGACACTGTCAGGGCGAAGGGGTTTGAGCTCGACAGCAAAAACTGGAATTACTACGTCCAGGGTCTTGCCAGGCTGAAGCGGTGGCGATTAGCCTTTTCGATTTGCGAGGATAGGTTGATGGGTCAGTGGCTTGGCTGGCAGACGGACAGGGCGGCGAATATGGAGATGTGGAAGCTACCTGTGGAGGTGAGGCGGTTGGCTAGCGATCCGAAGAGGCCGAGGCCGATTGCGCACACGCTGTTTATTCTTGCGAAGGAGTATATGGACCTGGAGAAGATCACGCCCTGGTCGAATGATGCGTTGAGGGAGTTTAGGTTGATCAAGAAGAGCGCGCCGAGGGTGGTGCAGGCTATCACGAACATTGCGGCGGGGCATCCGTTGGAGAGGGAGATTTTTGGGGATGATGAGGGGTATAGGAGCCGGTTGAAGTATGTGCCTCCGCCGCTGGAGAGGAGGAGGAGGAGGAGGAGGGAGTTGGTCGGGGAGGAGGGGGAGGAGGAGATGAGGGAGAGGAAAGCGGAGGCGCAGAAGGCTGCGCTGGCGAGGCAGCAGGCCATGATTAGGAGGATGGCGGAACGGATTGCTGCTGAGCAGGTTGCTAAAGAGCAGGCTGGGGAGGTTGAGTGGGAGGAAAGAAATGGGGAGGAGGTGGAGGAGGAGGGGGAGGATGAGTACTAAAATGGGTGGTGTATGATATGGATGGGAGGGGAGAGGTCTGTATACTATGTGTATATCTTGCATTTTGTACATATCCAAGAGAGGGCGGTGGGGCGTCTGCATGATGTTTATGGTTTTTTGAAGGTCGGTATATTCTTTTTTTGGTTATGATGGTGGGCTGGTACATGATGACTCTACTCGAAGAAGCTCTTGAACATGTAGACAAGTCTCATAGAAGGAGGATAGGTAGGTACATGGGCAGGTGAAAAATTAGACTTGAACATAGTAGTGGTGTAATTACCTGTATAAGCGTTTACTGCATATTTGCCTGCCGGAATTATCCGGACTTTTTTGCAGAGTGGGTCATCACTTTATGCCACATTCAACCTGCTTTCTCTTCCCTGTCCGACCGCGTGCGTGGTTGACTGATGGCTGCGACTCGACGCGACAAGTGGTTGCTTGCCAAAAAAAGAAAAAGTAATTTGCTGGAGGGACATCGAACATTGACAACGACAACGACAACAACAACAACAACAAGAGCGCAAGCATTTTACCCAACTCTGAACGGAGTGACTTTTCGGTCAGATTTTCGATTGAGCAAAAAAATTAAAAGCATACACTTTTTTCCCCCCGGAATACCTGGGCAAACTATTCTCAGAACCAGAGCAAACAACCAACTACCACCACCACTTGCGTAAAACCGAACCAGCAACACCACACCCACGGCGCAAACTGGGGATAGGAGACACGATGTTGTTCCCCGAAGAACACGAAAACGACCTCAAACTCTTCCTCGTCCAAAAGATCGAAAAGACGCCCGACGCTGACGAGGTCGACGCGGAGGTGCTCGCGGATTATGTCCTTGCTTTGCTGAAGCATGATGGGGATGTGGAGAGTGTGAGGCAGACTTGCGTGGCTAGTTTGCCTGATTTTCTTGGGGAAGGTTTGTTTCTTTTTTTTTTTCCTTTTTTTTTTTTTTGGCTCAGGGAATGTATGGCGGGAACTGACAAAGTTTGGATGACAGGCACGCAGCAGTTTGTCGACGGGATTTTAGAGGCGATTACGTTCAAGACTTATCTTCCGAATGCGCTTCCGCCACCACCACCACCGCCGCCGATGACGGGGTTGTTGTACGATGATGATCAGGCTGGGAATGGGTATCTACGACAGGCGCAAGCGGCGGGACAACAGAATAATGGGTTTGGGGGAGGGGGAGGGGGGAACAGGAAGAGGGGGTATAATGATCTGGATAGCCCTGCGACTGGGGCGGAGGCTTATCATGCCCGGGCTTTTAAGCAGCCCAGACGGGGGAGTGCTGGGAGGGGGTTTGAGCAGTCGCTGCCGGGGTCGAGTGGTGGTGGATTCGTGGATCCGGAGTATGCGGCCAAGTTTATGTTTAATGTGTTGAATCAGCCCGAGTTTATGGCCGCTGCTGCGCAGAATGGAGGTGGAGGTGGGAGTGGGGGGAGGAACAAGAAGAAGAAGAGGGCGCCAAAGTGTAGGGATTATGTCAACAAGGGGGTTTGTCCCAGGGGGTTCAACTGCAGGTTTGATCACTCGAGTGATGATCCGGCGGGTTTTGGTGGGGGTGGGGGGTTTGGGCAGGTAGAAGGTATGTTGAACGGGGCAGTAGGGCAAAGAGTTGTGGGAAGGTTGCTAACTTTGTGATAGAATACGATCCAGCTAATGCCCTCATGACAAACATGTTTCCGCAGCCGGGTGCTGGCCTTCCAGGGATGCCTTCTTTCGGCGAAATGTTTGCTCAGAGCCAGCCGAAACAGCACAACAACTCCCACCGGTCTAAGGGGCAGGGTGGGAACCGCGGCGGTCGCCAAAAGCGAGGTGGTGGGGACAGATCAACTTTCTCAGCAGAGGGACCAGTAAGTGATCGGACCAAGTCGACCATCGTGGTGGAGAGCATCCCAGAGGAAAACTTTGACGAGGATCAAGTTAGAGACTTTTTCAGCCAGTTTGGGAACATCCTCGAAGTGAAGATGTATCCATATAAGAGACTGGCCGTGGTCAAGTTTGACTGCTGGGAGGCTGCCAATGCGGCGTACAAGTCGCCAAAGGTCATCTTTGAGAACCGATTTGTGAAGGTGTTCTGGTTTAAGGACGAGGAACAAATTGCGCCACCTCCTGGGAAACAGGGTGGTGGTGTGAATGGGGGTGCCTCTGGGCAAGGGGGAGAGGCACCACCGGAGAATGTGCCGCTGACCGAGGAGCAGTTGGAGGAGATTAGGAAACGGCAGGAGGAAGCGCAGAAGGTATTTGAGGAGAAGATGAGGAAGAGGGAGGAGTTAGAAAGAAAGCAGAAGGACATTGATGAGCGGCAGAAGGAGCTTCTTGCTGCCCAGGAGGAATTGAAGGCGAAGCTGGCGAAGAAAGGGGAGGGTGTGGGGGATGGGGAAGGTGAGGGTTCGACGTCAAAGCAGCCTATGACGCAGTCAGAAGCTCTGAGGGCTCAATTGGCTCGGTTGGAGGAGGAAGCTAGGCAGATCGGGCTCGATCCCCATGCCGAAATGGATGCGGAGGAAGGGTTAGAGGCTAGCTGGGGTGCTCCGAGAGGGGGTTACTATGGCCGTGGAAGGGGGGCTCCGTGGCGAGGAGGCTTTGTTCCTCGGGCTCGCGGATTTGCGTCGAGAGGGTTCCGGGGGGGTTTTCGTGGGAGAGCCGACGTTCACGCGGCTTATGCGGCTTATTCGCTTGATAACAGACCAAAGAGGGTGGTGGTTTCGGGTGTGGATTTCACAGAGGGCCAAAGGGACGAGGTGCTTCGGCAGTATCTCTTTGTGAGTTTTTACCTCTTCTCATCTGTCTGTCATCTTATTAACATGACAATCCAGGGCGTTGGCGAATTCACCCACATCAACCACAGCTCCAGCCCCCCAACAACCGAAATAACCTTCAAGGACCGCAAGACAGCCGAGAAGTTCTACAACAGCGTCAGCCTCAACGATTACACCATCCCCGAGATCGAAGGGCAGGTCGAGTTGTCATGGGCTAGTGCCTCATCCTCTTCGACGGCACTGTCGACGCCTACGGCAAGCGGGTTCAGCCACGTCAATGGTGTCGTTACGAATAAGTCCACCGGGGTCACCGCTCAGAACGGTGATGAGGACGGACATGATCAGGATCATGATGGGGAGAGTGTCGATGACGATAGGGACGTCAGGATACTGCTTGACCATCAGCCGGAGCAAGAGAAGGATAAGGACAGGGAGCAGAATGAGATGGATTATGAGGTTGCTGATGATGCGGATCAGTGGTATTAGCACTACCACCGTTCTGGAAGATAGGCGGGTGTCTCATTGGGGGTGGCAGAGGGGGATAAGGGGGCTGAGGGTGTTGTGAATTCATGTATATATTATTGGGGTAGGGTTGTTGGATAATTGCTTGGTATGCATGATGGGGTTGGAGTGGGTTT
>NW_001914857.1:1466725-1470976 GCF_000226545.1 Podospora anserina S mat+
TTGTTGTTGTCCTGTATGTGGGCCGATCTGTGTTAGTATATGGGTACTTGATGACATCATGTTACAATAAACGGGCGTCTATATCATCAAAGCGTGTTTAAGGATAGAGATAGATTCAGTACTATATAGCTTATAATTAAGAAGCTGGTTCCCGCTCGGTTACGTTCTAGACGTGGTGCCCGTATCCCAGTTCTCCTGACATTTAAGTTACCCGGTTACAATTTGTATCCCATGACTGATAGACTAAGGACGGTGACTCTTTTGGCATGACTTCTGGAGGCGCCCATGCGCCGCTTCAAGCCGGGACGGCCGTTGGAGGTAGACGCAGTCGCGAAACCCTGAGGGCCTAACACTCATCCAGCGGCACTGCTATAGGACGGCACGGTTCAAACACGGGGCTATGTCTGAACTTGGTGGCACAGTTGACCATGAAAGCATAGCTAAAAGCGGCCTATCCTGTCTCTTTTCCCCTTTCTTCTCTAGTTATCGCACTGCTCCCTCCACCTCCGCCCTCCCTCCGCCCTCCCTCCGCCCTCCGCCTCTATTCTCCTTTTGTCTCTCCTTCCATCCTTTCATCATTCAACTTTCTTCCACTCCTTCCCCTCTTCTATTAAATCAAACTTACCATCATCTATTTCCCTTAAACTATACTCTTGTACATACTTTAACAATGCATCCAAACTCACGAAAGTGGCGTTGCCTTCATAATTTTGCCAAAATTCCAAAGCGAAAACGTCTAACGAAAATCGAAAGTCTGGTTGCTATACAAAGATTACGGAAGTCGGATGGGGTTCGCTACATCAAGCGATCCTTACTATGGAGATTGGATGACTTTATATATTGGAGTGTAGTAGATCGATTATCTTCGAGCAAGCCGTTGAGGAGTGTTTCCCATAACGAGTTCACATACGGTTCGTTCACATCCGTATAAAACACTATCATCAGTTATATATTAACCCCTCTTTAGAAGATAATAAGTATGCGAATGAAGAGGGAAAGAAGGGGAAACGTCGCCGGCTTATTCAGTTTACCTCGAAATACCAGATTGCATGATATCTTCTTTGGTTACCAGCACCCTTGATGTTCCGTGTGTGAGAATTAGCCACTTCGTGAGATCATGATGCAACTCTTGTCGTGGTCCTCTCCTTCTTACTCTTCCTATCTTTCTACCCTTTCTTTTTCACCCACTGTCCTCTCCACACCTCTCCATACCTCAGTACCCAGGAGGCCGTGTAAAATTCAGCCGGCGTGGCCCCTAAATTAGACCTATGACCTGGTTCTGACCCCCCAGATTAACGCGGACGGCACAGGTTGCGCCGAGCGGCACTGTCACTGACCTGGTGTAATGTCCAACCGTGGCCCAGTCGCCCAGGATCTTTTGTTACAGTCCTTGCTCAAGGCTCAAAGGTATCGACTGCGCACTCAGGGGAAATGGCATATCTAGGCCAACATCTAGCTGTAAATAAGTTTGGGCCTTTACCTTCCCTCTACTTTCACTTGCGCCCATTATATCAACAAGTGCAACTTTGAAGATGAAGCAAAAGCATGCTCTGGACAAGCCAAAAACAACTTGCACGCGATGCCATGGCTCTCGCATATCGAAAAACAGCCATAAAACACTCAAAGGTCACTTCACCAGCGAACTTCTTGCAGGTGTTGCCTTGGGCGCTATGGACAATCAAAGCGCCCTCTTAACTACACACCCACAACCGCTGCGGATTACACCGGTCCCGGAAGATACCCAAACACTTACTTCAACATTTCAAGCGCGTGTAACGAACAGCCAGAAGCTCTCGCGTATTGAGCCACCTGCTTGTCCCAGAGATGGTGGGTTAGAAAACGACAATTCTGCTCTTACCGCTCACCCTCCGACCACAGCATCGGCGCCTTTGTCAACGTCGTCAGCCAATGTCTCTCAAATTCTACAACCTCGGTCTATCGCAGAAAAGGCCTTCATTAACCCACTTCAATTTCAAGCAATGCTTTTGGACTGGGAATCCTTCGAGTATCCAGTGGAGCTTCCGAGCGACCATCAAGAATGGAATGAGCCAGGGTTGGTGTATATAGATACTTTTGACTGGATTGTGGCGTCTAGGACCATAGGAGTAGCTTGGAGTTCGGACGTGGTGGAACATGACTGGACTTTGAGCACTGAGCTTTCGGATCTTCCATGGTACAGGGATAAAGAATGGGATGAGATTAGTGTATCAGAGCTGGTCAACCTCACAAATTTTCAGCTATATGAAGCGTTATAGTTGAATTAAACACATACTTTCTCAAACAATTTACACTTACTCAACTTTGTTCCGGTACACTTATGAGTCAGTTCATCTACAGGAGGGAGTGAAACAATTGTGTATCACGTAATTACTCTAGAGAGAGGGGCTGGAGGGAATGGAGGGAGCCAGGGGCAGAGCAGGGCGGAGGGAGCGGAGGGAGCGGAGGGAGCGGAGGGAGCGGAGGGAGCGGAGGGAGTAATGAGCAACAGGTTCAAACATAGAAGCACAGCGGCCGACGAGGCTAACTCGTCGTGACCCGCAATCTAAAATCTCTATATATGAGCCGTCTGCCCGTGGCTTTCCCTGTACACTTCGTCTCATATACTCTCCAATTTTGCAAACACACCAAAGTCCACAAGTATCTCGCAACATGTATCCCTTGAACACCAATCCGAGCAGCATGCAGCACCTCGCTGCGGCACAAACGAGCGTATCAACAAAACTGCCTTGCGAGCGGTAAGTCTGACAACCGATTCACTCTGATCATATCTAACGACTCTTTAGCAATCTTCCCTATCACTACCCTCGCGAATGGTTATCTATCCAGAGGCAGTTGCAAGATCTTGAACAACGTCTCAAGCGTGACATCGACTTTTCTATGCGACTCTATTCTGCTCAGCTGAGTCAAGCGCTTGTTTCAATGACGAAGGTAGCGGGAAAAGGTCTGGTTGACCGGGAGAGATTTCCTCTTCAAACTTACCAAGGAGGTCGTTATCACTCGCCTATGGACTCAGTCTCAGCCTACCACCAACAACGCCCAGGTTCTTTTGCGCCTGGTCCCCCGATCTCCGCGCACAACAACTTAGATCAGTTTCACACCAGTCTCCAGTCTCCGCCTAGTCCCCCGATCCGCACTCAGAATCACTTGAATCAGTCTTACACCAGTCCCCAATCTCTTCTTCATTCTTGGACGTGTGGTCAAAACCACGCTGTTCCTCAAATTCCAGTCCAGTTTCATGAAAGTCATCATACACGGAATGACAGAATATTTCGACAAGCCTCCACAACAAATGTTTCCGGCTCAACGCGATTTATTCCGCACAACAAGCCAGCTGACTCTTTCAACCACTATGACGCCGCCAACTGTCTACAGAGCCTGGCTACAGCCGCTGTACTTCAACCTGCAGGTACAAAATCTAAACGGAAAAGCTTGGAAGGACTTGAGTCTCAAAGTAAGCGTCAACGGACGGTATTACATCAGACATCACCAGCTGAAGAAAAGAGATCGGTTGAGGAGATTACGCTAGCTGAGGACGAGACATCGGTTGAAGAGGATAAGCTAGCTGAGGACGAGACGTCGGTTCAAGAGGATAAGCCAGCTGAGGAAGAGACAGCTCAGACGCCAGATAAAGAAGAGAAACCGGTCGAAGAGCCGATTAAGGACGAGATTGTGTGCGCCTCAAGGACAGTCATTAGTATCGCAGGCTTCACTCGTTAAATACGGGTCTGGGGATTCATTTAATTTCTTTAAGTCATGACTACCATTGAACAGCGACTGATGTATCAAAACCAAGACACCACTTCCTTCGGACCTTCCGCAGATTCTGCTGTTGTTCAACGCCCACCGTTTTGCTGCACAAACTCCATAGCACGGCGAACGACTGTGCTAGGACTATCCTCCCTAGTATCAGTAAAGTAGGTAAATCAGGATTCTAGGTCTCTGGGAACACACCTCTGCTGTCGATTTGACGAATAGTTTGATGAAACCATTCGTTTTTCAAAATGTCTCCCCTTGCATGGAAGTCATCAGACCCTCCCCAGTAGCTATCCGGTCCAAAAAGACTCATACTGAGATGAAGAACACACTGGGAGCCGATTTGTCGAATTGGCGGGGAAGAAAACACTACACTTGACCACGGTATCCTCGGTAAGATATGAAGTTTTGCTGTGCCCGTATTCGTTGTGTGATCTGGAGGAGACGAGGGGCGGCAGGAGATTGAGGGGGGCAGACCGGGGAAAAGGGGAGCCGGTC
>NW_001914857.1:1471126-1568793 GCF_000226545.1 Podospora anserina S mat+
CGCGCCCCCGCCCCCGCCCGCCCCGCGCCCGCCGGCCCCGCCGCCCGCGCGCCCGCCGGGGGCGCCCCCCCGGCCGGGCGCGGCGGGCGGCCGGCCCGCCCCGGGCCGGGCGGGGGAGGGGGGGGGGGGCGGGGGATATGAGCGGGGGCCGGGACCGGGGTACCGGGGGGTGGATTGGCAAAAGCCAGAGGGAGACCGGGGAGAGACCAGGGGGTATAGGGGAAGGGGGTTCTTGTTGCTGGGGTGTCCAAATTCCTGAGTTTGGATGGCCGAGGAAGGCAGGCCCGCCATATACCTGCATGCATGACCTGGAACATTGACCAGAGGCCTAGCTGCTGCAGGTTATCCCATGATAAAAGACCAGGCATCTTGTGTCCTATCAAATACTAGCCCCGACGGCAGATAATTCCTTCAATCCATACACTGCACCTAACCGATGAGGTACCGTAGGTACCACTGACGTTCCATCACAGCTTTTCTCCCAGTTCAATGGGCGGGTGATGATGACAGGATGTTTCACTGTGCTTGCTCTTATGAATAATGTGTAGGTACCTGGCAGTTTTTATTACCAAAGCTTTTACAGTGCGGAGATAGGCATAAAAGATTCCGGGAATCCGAGGGAGATTCTTGCAACAACCTACAACAGTGACCCTTTCGGCATGTAGCTCGACACCTACAGGGCTGTTACCGAGGGAACATACCCCGCCGAATGAATTCGGTGCAACTCATATCCGACACCGGTGATCCGATGGTGACCTGAATGGCGTTGGTCTTCATGATCACAGGGAAGAAGAAAGTACGGGAACAAAGTCCCCTGTTATGAACTAAGCTTCAAGAACGCAAATAGATGAAGAGAATACTGGTACTTTCTAGATAAGGCGGAACATCTTGATGAAGCCAAAAAAGCCACCACTTCGTGCCAGTTGCTCTTGTTGGGAAGCTAGTGGAAGTTGTGCACCATAAGGTACCCTACATGAGCAGCTATCGTCTTGTATTCGTTTGTGGTGTGATCTTTACCAGCAGAATATTAAGTTGCTTGCTTGCCTGATTCTTGATGTAACAGCAGATATATATTGGAAAGTCGAAACCTGCTTACCTACTTGGACCTGCCTCATGGACACAGCACCTCCCCGCTGCACTAACTGCACTTCGCAGCAGCTTTTTTGTACCGATATCACTCAAGAAGACATTCAGTGTAATGTACTGGCTTCACATCTCTATAGACCGTTCTAACACTTTCTGCAGGCGATGAGTGCAAGAGCCAAAACCGCCGGTGTTTCCCGCCGCCTCCAATCACGCTCTCCGAGCTCTCCGTTTCCGACGAGGACAGACAGAACGACGAAGCGCTCTGGATCTATCACTACATATTCTTCTTGAAACTTACGCCCCCCGGTCCTGAACAACAAACATTGCTTGCTACCATCTACCGTGGTTGCCAAAGTTCACCCACCATTCTCTGCGCCATATTATCATTATGTCCACACTCCGATAATGTGGACCTGGCTCGGAGAAGTGATCTTCTCCATGACCGGGCTCAATTGGGCAGTGATGCTGAAGGGGCCATATGGGTTCCGTTTTCCGGCCTTGTTCGGTCACTCCTGGGAGGAACTAGTCCGATACAGCATCTCAAGACTCTATGGCACAAGATGCGTCATGCAGAGCACATACCTCCGTATATCTTTAACTTTACGTTGCATTATGTGCGCGTCTGTAGCTTCCTTTCAGGCGAAACTATAGACGTCAATTATTCTAACTTCCGTAGTCCCCAGTCGGCCTCTGATCTTGACAGAGAATGCATGCAGTTTCTCCCAGTCGTGTCTGGAATTCAGCAGGGACCCCCTGATGAAGGACGATATTATATATGGAGGGAGAATTGTCGCTCACGGCCGAAACTTAACGTAAGCCCCCAAGTTCAACTATACTGTGCGACACTCGACTTGTATGTTGCAGGGTTATGTAAAAAGGAGTTCCGCCTCAATTTGCCATCTACGTTGGAGTTGCTAAAAAAGCTGACTTCCGAACCCAACGAAAACTTCTTTGTTCTACTTTTCCCAAGTTTCCTTCTTGGTTTAGTATGCAAGACGAAGTCCGACCGAGATTCAATCACAACGGCCATCCTGAGTATCAAGGAACACACACAGCTTATAAGTCCTGTAATTGTGTTGTAATTTTTGGAGGGAATCTGGGCTCTGGATCTTGAGGAACACTGGCTTCCGTATTGGCTAAACAATTGGCCTAGGCACTGGAGACTCACGAATGGCAACCTTGAGTTTTTGCCGACCTAGACAGCCAAAACATACCTATCTCTTGATTCTTCCAACTATCGTAATTACAGTTTCTTTAAGATTATCTGAACGGTTTATATTACACATTTCTAGTGTTTATTATAAAATCTAGCGGCAGCAGAACCAAGCAGTCAACCTTCCATAAACAACCTATTCTCCAAAAGACCTTTCCAATGCTTTGAACCCCTTCACCGCCTGCAAAGTATATGCAGCCTACGAGCCATGCTGGCTCTAATTTGCCTGAATGGGAAGCAGACGATATGCGACAGTTTGGGCTTTGTGCTGGCCACCGAGATAACCCCAGATTCTGGAGAGTAGGGGATGGACTGAACGCTGGGGAAAGAGACTAGAGATCTGACAATAGGTAAGCTAAAGTCAATCTTTCCAGGTGCTCTTCTGGAAAAGAGAGGTACATACTGGTCGTTATGCATGATGCCGAGGCTAGCCATAGCTGAGTGATGATGTCGTTGAAGAAGCTTGATGTGGTGGGGGGACAGATGATCTCCAGTCTACCTGGCAGAAGCATCTAAATCCACGTAGGCGACGTGCGTGTTAAATAGTCTGAGGTACCTACAGTCAACATTAGAATGTGTGATATTTGTGCTCAGTGCGCAGTAACTGTGCCCTGTGCATGGTTGTCCCGCCTCAGTGCGTGGTGCATGTGTTCTGTCGTCCAACTTCTCCAGCGCTATATATAGCACTTCTTCAAATGAACGAGGTTCATCTTATAGGAAGAAGGGTCGATTTCGTTTCTTCATCGAAATGTGATGTGTTTTGAGAAGGTGTTGTCAAGGGCTGCTGACATAAACAAAAAACAACTCACCGCCCATCGAGTCCCAGGTCACTCCCCACCCCCTGCTCCGCCTTCGCTCCGCTCCGCCCGCCGCTCCGCCCGCCGCCACGCCAATCACTTTATGTTCAGCACCACTTTGCGACTTGGTATGCTTAGCCGCTTTGGCTACCGCTCTTATAAAACAAAAGCTCTTCCCCATGTTCCATTCCATCATTCTTTGTCGGATAATGGCCGACTTCCTTATCACCTGCACCCTTCAGATAGCTTTGCTTGGAGGCGACATTTACCCTAGCAATGCTGGGCGCGCCTCTACCATATTTCCCGAGAAGTACATAAGGTATCAATTCTTTTTGCAATAGTTGACCAGATGGCCACAAGGACTTCCTCTGTTTTCAAGCCGTCGGAGCCGACCCCAGTTGCAGCAACAAGGCTGGCAGGCAACTTTGCGGCTCAAGTACGCGGATGTTCGCGCCGCACCGGTAAAACACCCCACTGTGGGGCCCAGATATTGGAGCCCTCTTCTCGGCCCAGCCCAGTTCTACAGAAATTCAGGACAATGTCGGCACCAACTCAGGATGGGATTCGGATCGCCTGTACGCCTTGCCATCGCAAGAAAATAACTTGCAATAAGGAGTTACCATGCGCCAGATGCACTCGCCTGAAGTTGGCATGTGATGAACGGTATTCCGGCAGATACAAAGCCCGCTCAACCCCCCACACCAGGTCTCCTGAAGCCGCGTCAAGGACCGAAATTTCCCTGCGCAGTGCTCAGTCGCAAAGCGCTACCCCGGGTGACGACGAAGGAGCTACCTCAGTGTCCAACGATCGAGCAGCAGATCCGCCTACACCCAGCGAGGATTTGGAGCCGCGCCCACATAAACGAAGGCTGGTAGGACTGCGCGACTTGCTCAACGGTAAGAAACGTGTCATCATTCTTGGATCGTGTTGTTCTGACTTTATGTTGTAGTCGACGAAACCCTCCCTACTTTCGACGCTGTACCCCCATTAGTTCACGAACCCTGGAATCCCAGGTTCTATCGGTTCTGGTATCCCTGGAGGAAGCTTGCTAGTTATCTCGAAATGTCGGCCCCCGAAGTGCTCGAATTTACATACAATGGAGGGTACTTGACGTCAAACTCCGTACTCCATGTCGGGCTGCAGCTTCAGATCCGTTCCGAGCGATACCCAGACGCATCCAAGGTCTGGATCGAACGGCCGAAACTCCTCACTTCAATAACGCAACATCTAGAGGTTTCAGGAACTTGGAACTGTGGTTTGATTGGCGCCGATTCCTCACCAAAAGGTGTCATGGTATCGTGTGTCGCAGTGCTTCCAGGGATTGACGGTGTGGTTCTGCCAGCAACTCTCGGAGAGATAGTGATAAGGTGGCAGCAGCTATCAAGTCTTCTTTTGTTCCGTCAGTGGGGGGGCTTCTATAGCACGAGGCTAGGACCGGCGATGACCGCTTTATAACCCAGCTTTTGCACTATAAATCCACCACACGCTCGGGAACTCGCCCATTACATAAACCTCAGAAGTAACATAGAGATATTTCCCAGATTGTGTCTTACTCCGACCGGTCACATAGAAATTTCCATCCACGGCCACAATACCATCCGGTCCATCGAAGTCGACAATCGCAGCAACGCAATCACGCTCGTTCGTATCTATGCGTAGCTCCCCTACACCGCAAAGCACGTCAGCAAGTCAGCAAAACAGCAAGGTAGAGGAGCAGAGTAAAACCTACCTAGCCCAAGCTGCTTCTGAACCTCATCCAGAACCTCATCCTCACTCCTCCCACACACTTTTTTGCCGGTCATACCGGTCACTGGACTGGTCACATAGAAATTTCCATCCACGGCCACAATACCATCCGATCCATCGAAGTCGACAATCGCAGCAACGTAATCACGCTCGTTCGTATCTATGCGTAGCTCCCCTACACCGCAAAGCACGTCAGCAAGTCAGCAAAACAGCAAGGTAAAGGGGCAGAGTAAAACTTACCTAGCCTAAGCGGCTTCTGAACCTCATCCAGAACCTTGTCCTTACTCCTCCCACACACTTTTTTGCCGGTTATACCGGTCACTGGACGAAGGGGAAGTGTCGTTGTTGTCGAAAGGGTTGGTTGTGACAGAGGCTTTGTCGCGCGGATTTGTGGGGGTGGCCGGGCTATCACGTGAAATGTTGACTGATCGCAGTGCGACCGCTGCCTGCACGTGTCCTGGGTGCCACCTCTTCAGTCCAAACCAGCCAATCGACACGAGTAACCAGTTACAACACTGGACCAAATGCTGATACTGCGACGAAACGAAAATGCATATACAGATTGCAATAACTATCCCAAGAACTGAAACTAACGACAACAGAAGACCCTTGTTGAGGTTTGGTCGGCTTCTATACTTGGTGGAATGAGCCTTAATCCAAATAATCAAGACTACAAAGTAGGCGTAAAAAATAGCAGGCGAAAGCCATTCGAACTCGTAGACGTTTCTCTTGTAAATCTGCCAAAATCCAAAAGCAGATAGGATCATCTCGCAAACAATAATCCCGATTAGGAAGCCGTCGTTGTAAGCCCCCGGTCCTGTAAGAAGCTGCACACAAGTCAGCGTAAAGCATACAGAGCGAACATGCGAGAGAGTACCTGAAAGACGGGGTAGACCAGAAATGTGACGGCTTTCCAGGCAAGAAGGTATGGATAGCTTCTCCAAATAATGAATGGAATACTAGGTATAAACGTAGTAATAAGGCAGGCCCACGCAGTAACAGTAAGCCAACGGGACTTGCTCTTCTGAAGCCAAAGATCAATGCTGGAGACAACGAGGAACACCACGGTGACGATATATGCTGCAATGGCAGCATAGAATTCGGGGGCTGCTACCGGGGGCTGTATCTTTTCGAATCTCGCAGAGACAATCGAGACAAGGCAAAAATAAGGTAACTAAAGTGGCTTGCAGGACTTGAAAGTGCAGTTTTCAGGGGGCGGGGGGAGGGAATGGGTCGCGTCCCAGGCTTATATGTTCAGCATCGTTTCCAGGCAAGCGGGCGGACGGACGGATCGACTGGATTGCGCTCCCACAATCAAATTGTGTGATCGTCCACCCATCCTTGCATGATAAGCTCCTACTCCACAGGCGACATGAGGGCAACGGAGAAAGAAGCAATGCGTTGTATATGTCAACGCCTCTCTTGTATCCGACTAGCACCCTCCGAGGCGTGCATCTGGGGAAGGGGTTGTGGGGGGGGGGGTAGCGGAAGAACAGGGATTGGGAGGGGATTTGCCATGATCAGACAGCTGGTCTTGACATGGGGGCTTGTATGTCCCAGGATGTGGGTGCCACTCAGCAGTTCAGTATCTCGCCACCGACGAAGCTCGAAAGAACGTCGAAAGTAATAGAATGTTTCTTTAATCATTTCGTATAGTATAATCAGTGACAAAGCCGGAAAGAAGCCAATGTGTGAAAGTATGAAGATGTGTAGGGTGATGAATAGATCTATCTGAACGTGGGAAGCCAAGTGGGCAGAAATACATGAAGGCCATAAAGCCGGTGATGAGAAAGCATCATAAAGGCGTGAAGGAAACCAAAGCAGATGGCCTAGCGAAGAGCGCAAAGACCTGTGAAAAAGCTGAAAAGTAAAATAAGATCTCAGGGGGAACTCTGCTAGGCATTCGAATCTGAGTAAGGCCACTTAGAGAGACGGTGGGATATCGTCCTCTATGGTGGACGAAAAGCTGCAAGTGGCTGACGTGGTTGGCGATCCGGGAAGGTTTGGCGAACTGTTATTGCTCTGCGATACATAGCTCGTTGAAGGGCGAGAACTGCCAGGTTGACTTCGTGGCTCCGAGCCTTCAATAAGAAGACGCCATTCGTTCTTATCGTTTCTTTGTGCTGAAAACTCAACTGTTGCAACCAAAAATCGGTCACCGCAGTTAAGCATAGACATGGTTAGATTCAGTTTCTGGCTCCGAGCCTATTCCTGCAGAGTAGCCTGGACGCCACGGGGACTGTTGTATGTGTCGGAAAAAAGATTACCAGTGGGGGGAGTTGCCGGGCTTGCTTGAAATCCCTCGTTTGATGGTATGGATGGCTGTGAATGGGATTCAGTTTGGCTCTGGCTTGCGGTCTTTGCCCGTTTCGTCTGAGACTGTGATGCTAGTTTTGCCTGTCCTGCCCCTCGTTTCTTGCGCTGCTGCAAACTGTCTGGCGTCTGCTCAAGTGGCTCAAAATCTTTCAGTACTAAGCTTGTATTGTTGGAGCTCTCCGCTTTAGTACAGCTCGCTGTGGGTGTTGAGAGGTTGCTTGTGGCTTGTGTTAAAGGGAGACAAGAGCTGCTTGGAGTTGGCCGTTCCGGCTGTGAGGATACCGATGTCATGACATAAAATGGGGAATGTCTGAAGCTAATGGCTGCTACCTTGTTAGTACATCTTAGGGAACGGGGCACATAAATATACCACCTTTCTGGAGGGAGCCAGAGCAGAGGGCGGCCGAAGCGGCTAACCATTTTGCCTGTTCATACCTAATTGCGTGGATGACCTCGCTCCGCCCGTAACTGCTCGCTCCGCCCGCCGATTCTTGTTCGGTCAGCCCTGCACCCCCATTACTCCAAACAACATGGCTGTGAATTCACCACCCATGCAAAAGTCTTGGTCTTGGTCAGAGAGTGAAAAGAGTTGATGCATGTAGCTATTTATTCGCCAATGCCCACTGATTGGCTATTTCCCATATCATGACCTCATCCTGGGTGGGAATTGATGCCTACCTACCATCCCACCCACGCCCTTCCCTCAGAACAAACAGCGGCGCGGGGTACCGCTTGATGTGGTGTGAGCTGACAGACGTGATACCAGAAGGAGCAGGGCCAGCACTTTAGATGTCTTCCGTCCGGATAGTCGCATTGATTACCTCAATGTGAAGCCCCTTGGGTACCTCGGCCGATGTTGGACAGTGACCAGTGGGTGTCCACACCCAGCATAGTTGCCGAGCGTTTCTCACGATAACCGCTTGGCCCTCAACAACTGTCACCCTTAGCGGTCGGGAAACGTGTATGACTTTTATGTAGAAGTAAACGTCCTTGTTATTTTCGAGCCTGCTGCTGTCCTAGAGTATCCGTCAGTGAGCGTCAGAAGCCACCGCGCGCAGAGTCATACCACAGTTATAGTTGATGACGTGGAAGACTCCTCAGAGGGCTCCGAAGTGCTTGCACTCAGGGTCGACTCTCCGGGCAAGATATGCGCACAAGCATGGATCGGGATTCTGAACTTGCTTGCTATGTTCAATCCACGGGATCGCTCGACCTTGATCTTGAAGTCAATGTCACCCAGACAGTGCAAGTCGAGATCTGCACCAATGCAAACAGACATGCGCTTTCCCCCTTTCGACTCCGCTTGGAATGTCGAACTGTGTTCCCATGCACGCCACAGCTCGGTGTAAATCTCAAACAAGCTCCGGCGATCAATCCCAACATGGTCAGATTTTGCG
This sequence comes from Podospora anserina S mat+, assembly GCF_000226545.1. Taxonomy (NCBI): domain Eukaryota; kingdom Fungi; phylum Ascomycota; class Sordariomycetes; order Sordariales; family Podosporaceae; genus Podospora; species Podospora anserina. The sequence goes on from NW_001914857.1 coordinate 1,479,682, forward strand.
AATTGAGAAAGGGTCAAATCACTCATTTGTCCAATCTCGATCTCTGCGTCCGGAATTTCACGGATAAGTCTGGACCGTATTTGGGTGGCTGCATCGTCCCCAATCGAACAGTCGCACTTCTGTTGGCTGCCCACCCCGTCGCCTTGGTTTTCCGCTTCTCCTGCAGGTGACACTGACATGGGGCTCTCGGAGGCAGGGGTGGAGTGGCGTGCCTGTGGTGAAGGTTCGTGGATGCCTATGTCACACCGTTTGTTAGAGATGTATATTCCGTTTCTTAGGTAACGCTTTACTCACTCTCCTGGAAGCCTGTGGCTCGCAGAATCAACCCGTCTACATCGTCTCGCCACTTCAGCAACGTAACATCTATAGGCCCAAGTCAGTACTTGGCGACCAGTTCAGCTATTAAACACTCGTGTCTTACCAAGTAGAAACTTGTTTGCAAGGGTCGTGTCTTTACGAAGAAGAATATTGTAATAATGGTGCCAATATGCGTCCTTATCGAGGTCCGCCAAGTTAAGCCACTGAAATGCTGCTCTCTGTACCATCTCGTACCTCGAAATACTGCCCCATTCGGAGAACCGGCAGTACTTTGCTAGACGGACCATACCCGCTATCGTAATCTTAGGTGCATCAAAAGGACTTTCGTCGTCAGAGTACCGACCTGAGGCGGTCAACCGGACAAGTGGCTCAGGATTGTGTTTGGTGGGGACGTTCGTTCGCTCCTGTACCGCCTGGAGTATTTCCCAAGCGACATTCTCTCCAGGTTGCGAGATAATATCCCGAAGCTCCATTCTGTACCTCAGCCGTCCTGGTATGTGTTGTGACCAGAGTCTATCAAGCGGCCGACGTTGAAGCCAAATTGCGGGGCTGCGGATAGGCGCTTGCTGCAGGCTAATCAGAACGCTCCATTGTCAATAAAATTAAGCCGCCTGGTGGACGGGCGAAGACCCTGGCTTGTTTTGTGCCAATGAGGGGGCCCCGTGCTATACCTAATGGGTGTGCGATTAGTCGGGTGCCCCGCAATGCGGCCCCCCCCTGGCTCTCTGTTTTCCCCAGCACTTGGCACGAGGATGGGATTTCAGGGTCTCAAGGAGTCCCCGGGCCTTCATGTTCCACCTTTCTTTACTTTCATTTTAGCGATACTCCCACATTCTACCGGATCCCTTCGGCGTCTCAGCGACCAATTGAGGTATTAGGAGAAAACTGCTCCAATAAAGACTCGTGGGCTCGGGACAAGGTTATACAGGTGGTTTTAGAAGATACCTAGAGTCCTAGACCAGCGAGAAACAAGGCGGGATTCAGCTGTAATTTGGTCCGGGCTATATATCGAGGCAGGCTAATGTATAATGTCATCAAACAGAAAAACAGAACTTCATTCTTTTTTAACCCCCCTAATAGTTAACGAAAAGGCGATTGGATTCGTCGGAAGGGTTAAAGCTGTAGCCTACCATAGAAGACGGATCCAACACGCCTTGATAATGGAGGATCATATCCGTACTGTCCTGGAACTGATGCCAGTCTCCCAAAGAACCCCCTCCAACAGTATCGTCCCGGAACTAATGCCAGTCTCCCAAAGAACCCCCTCCAACAGTATCGTCCCGGAACTGATGCCAGTCTCCCACAAAACCCCCTCCAACAGTATCGTCCCGGAACTGATGCCAGTCTTCCACAAAACCCCCTCCAACATTGCCATTACCAATACCCTTCACATCGTGTACCGTCATATCACACATCCAAAAACTCGGATCGGTTGTCCAGATATCGCCCCCTACGATGCCGTCTGCCAGAACATCGTTGTCCATATCGCGAATCCCAATAGCCTCCACACACTGTGCCACGCTACTCTCTGCTCCAATGTGGCATATCTGTGTACCGTCTGCCGGAGCACCGTCGGCCACAACACCGTCGGCCAGAATGCCGTCTGCCAGAACACCGTTTTCCATATCGCGAATCCCAATAGCCTCCACACACTGTGCCACGCTACTCTCTGCTCCAATGTGGCATATCTGTGTACCGTCTGCCGGAGCACCGTCGGCCACAACACCGTCGGCCACAACACCGTCGGCCAGAACACCCTCTGCCAGAACACCGTTTGCCACGATGCCGTCTGCCAAATCGCAAATACCAATAACCTCCATACGCTGTCCCATGCTACTCTCTGCTGTAGTGTGGCATATCTGTGTGATGTCTTGCCCCGCGTCAATATTTTCTTCCGTGTTGCCAGCTTTCCCCATCTTGATGTTGTCATTTGAATCGCCGCCTTTCTGTGTGCCATTGACCTTCTCAACGAGTGGTGGCTGGCCGTTTTTCGACAGATTGTACAGTTTACTTCTGACTTTGGTCTCAGGTATGCCGAGTGCCTCCGAAAGTTCTGGGAGAGAGCGCCCGGAATTGTGACGAAGATAATCCACCTCCATCGCCGTCCACACGTGTATGTTCCGTCGTGGAATGCTCAAGCCCTGACTGGCGCATGCCCTACGAATGCGCCTCAACTTTCCCTTGACTTTCTCAGAGGATCTTCCGAGTGAATCTCCTATTTCTCGATCAGTAAAAGTCAAGTTTTTAAGAATAAACTCTTCTTCAAGCTTCGTCCACGTCCCTTCCTTTGGGGGAGGTTTCAAACCCAGTTGCCTCCTTTTCCAGTTGATTGCATTGGAAGATCTATTAAGTACCTTTGATAATTAGTTGGCACGAAGAAAAGCCGCATTTTCAACAAGAAACTTCTCTTCATTTTCCGTCCATCGTGGCGTTGATTTGCTGTCGGTTTGGATGGTATGTATTGCGCTTAATCTTCTGTGGATTGCCAGGGGAGATCTCTTGAGTGCCCTTGATAGCTGGGTGATAGTAAGAGAAGTCGAATTTTCAAGAAGAAACTTCTTTTCACCATCCGTCCATAGTCGATTTGCGGTTTGGACTTCCTCGGCGTGGGGCGTATTGTCGACGGCCCTTTCCGGGAAAGGAGAAATCGAATGTGCCATAGTGCGGACAACGAACAAAAAGATGATAAAAGCGCGCAGATTGTGGGGGATCTGTGGATTGAGAAGAAGTGTTCCTCTTATTATTTTAAAATCATGAGTTGACTGCGATAATTGCATGTAATTGTAAACCGGAGGGGCGGGCGGAGAGAGAAATCCGCGGCGCGACAATCTGATCTTCGGTATCCTAGCCCCAATCGCGATTAGAGCCAATCTTGCTGTCGTTAGCTTCATGCTGGACAGGGGGTGGGCGGAGAAGCTCTCCGCGGCATGTACTCCAATAAGTCACCTAATTTTACTAAGGTAACCAACAACCAGAAGCTTGGAACATCCCCGGCTCACTGATATTGTGATCTAACCCAGGTAGGCATTGCGAGACGAAATGGCGATCATCCAAGCGACCGAAAATGTGCTTGTGCGCGTTGCTCCTCTGCTCCATGTCTGGAAAGCCACTCACAGCCGCTCTCCAACTAGCACTCTAGGTACCTAGGTACCTATGCTCCTCCCCTTGAGTGGTAGTGTGCAGGTTTGGCGCTTTGCATGGCCGGTGGCCTTGCTCCCAACACTGTGTAATGCAAATATCAGTTGGCCTGGATGCCTTTTATCTGACTTGTATAATATCTTTATCCACCATACACATTCTTTACATACCTATCTAGGTACCTACCTGCCTATCTTACTTGCTTATTGCCTTTATTTGACAGTACTGGGTCCGCTTTCACTACCTAAGTACCTTACTCGACCGACTCGACATGGCCGTTGGATTGGAGCCGTGGGTGTATGTCCTCCGGGGTTGTTGTGCTATCGCCGTTTTCGTCGCCATCGTCTTCGCAATCCCTATTGTATCGTCATTCGGTACGGGGGATGCTAGAATCTACACACACCCTTCCGGTTTTCGACCTCTTCTCGTCACCCTATTCTCGCTCTATCTCGGTCATATTCTCGTACTGGCTATCGAGGCGGCGAGCCGAAGGGAACTCCCGGAGATCCAGGCCTTGATTTCAGGTAGCATCTTTACTATCATTAGCGCTGCTCAATTGGAAGGACTTACTACGCTGGAGAAAATACAGTTCTTCAACTTCTGTATCTATCTCGGGTGCTGGGCTCTTCTCTTCACCGTCGAACTCTTCATCATTTGGCTCTCCTCGCGACCTTCCTCTACACCTTCCCCTATCCGCAACTCAACATCTTTTTTACTGTGGCGGAGCTCCTGATCTATGTTGCACTCTTCGCCTTTCTTTTTTTTGCTTTCTGGGGGGGAGAATATGAACGCCTAACCCAGTCGGATATCGAAGATCGGGATGCTGCCGAGACTATCCGGAACGACGGCGATGTTAGCAAGGCTGATCCCTTTGGCATTCGTATGTCAGCACAGAAAGAGATTGAGGAGCAACCTCTTCATGCGAAACCTCGTTCCCACTGCGGGTACCATTCTCATTGATGGCCAAGATATTACGAAGATTGAAAAGGATTCGTGAGTGTACTTTATGAGTCATTGAGGACACGTGAACTAACTGCGTTCCAATTTAGCTCACGAACACATCACGATGATGCCCCAGAACCCATACATTTTCAACACGACGGTCGCGTACAACGTGAAGTACACGAATCCTGATGCGACTAGAGAGGAAATGTATGAGGCCTGTCGAAAGGCAGGAATTCACGACACTATCATGGCTCGGGAGGATAGGTATGAGACGTCCATGGGTGATAACGGACAGTAGGTTACCTCCTATCTTCGCCACCTCAGGGGCTGGTGGGCGTCCAATGGTTTGTTAGAAATGCCACACGGCGCTCTTAAGGATTGTAAGCCCATCGATATTGTGCTGGAAAAGGGCGGCTTGTATGACCACTGACCACGTTTCTTGTCCGCTATGCTAATAGATATTCTAGGCTCATTTGTGATGCACGACTGAGTTGGAAGAGACTCAAGGGTTATGTTATATTTTTCGTTTTCGCGACGGAGGAAGAACTCGCACGCTGGCCAGCAAAGAAATACCCCAGGGGCGGTGATTTCGAGCAAAAGATTACCCAGATGCAGAGCCCAACCATAGGGGTGAAGTTCACATGTTAACGGCGTCTCGAAATAATCTAAAGTACCTTACCCAGCCATCTGTGGCGCATGAACTGAGCTTTCATCTTGAAATGACGCTGATCCCAAGGCCGTCCCCGAATACATGACCGGTGCCCTTGAACCAAATACCGTACCCGAATGCATAATCGGCGCCTTTGCCCCCAAAACCGTACCTGAATACATAGCTGGTGTCTCAGATCCAGGATACATGGAGGGCATAAGAGATTCACGGGCCGTGTTCGAATACATGATTGGCGCCTTTGACCCATAGTTGTGCGCTCCCGATCCTGGGACACTGTTCAAAGTCTGCAGAATAGGAGCATCAAATGTCCCTAAGAAGTCTAGATGTGCTTGGCTGCTGCCCTGCAAATGAGGTTGGTCGGCCACTATCAACCATTGGGTTCTTGACGTCTCCAAAACTTCATTAACTGGATTGGTAGTTCTGTGGCTGTCCGTCGTCCATGTATTCATCAATGTAGGAACACTATCAGAGGCTCCCAAGACATCTGGCTGCGGTTGTGCTTCCGTGGAATATGACATGTCCGTGTAAGTGTTGGCGATTCCAACTACGTGAGAACTGGGCGTCATTGCTGAAAGTGATTGTGTTATAGCCGATTCGGTATCGATCGAGCGGCTATAAAAGGGCGCACTGCTGCTTTGCAAGTGAGGATGGTCGTGGATTAGCGTATGTTGAGTTCCTGACGCCTCTGAGTCCAAACCTGCTACTCTAAACTTCCGTTTCTGACTTTCTGGCGCCTCTGAGTCCAAACCTGTTACTCCAAACTTCGGTTTCATCAACGCGAGGTTAAGCTGATCGTCGGAAAGCTTACGTAATTCATCGCATGTTGCCCTAATATATACCTTCTTCCTTTCATCTTTTATGTCGACATGCTTCTCGGCATGCCTTAGGAACTCGCTTGTGAGCCTCATCGTCTTGTGACACTCCACACATACTTCGTTACAGGGGACATCTAGATGCGGTTGTTAGAAGCAATCTTGCGTGTAAAACGGAGATGGAGACTTGCGTTGCTGAAAATGCCGCCGGAGTAGCTGCTTTTTCCATACCCGTTCTGGCGTTAAACATGTTCGGTTAGGGCAATAAAATCCCCCGTAGCGTTTATATTCCCTTCTTGTGCTCGTATAATTGCCGACCTCGTTGTCTTTACTATCTTGATTATCGTCGCAATCGCTTTAGCTAATTCGATCGTCGCTAGTTCTCCAATGGGTTCGGCATGTTTTGGCTTCGGCTAACAGATACTGCTCCCGGGACTTGGGAGATGTCAGTTAAGGAGCAACATAGGCTGGTAGGCGTGCTAACCCGATATTCTTGAATATGCTCATTCAAACCATCATCTGTTTGGAAAAGGGCCGAGCAAGTACATACTGCTAGCTTTGAAATCTCATGCGACATTATAGGTAGAACGAATAAAGAGTGAGAGGAAGCGGGTCCTCGTTAACTCGCAATAAGTGGGAGGAGGTCGGAAATCCTGTTATTAATCGGCGGCTAAAAGCTTCTGGGACATAATTGGATAAACAAGTTGCGCCATGAGCTGTTAATTACCTTGCATTTTCCCTACAAACCGTGGCAAAGCAGATCACAACTTTCCTCGACAAACAGCGCTTTTCCTTATACCTTATAAAATCGTTTTTTTATTAACGCTTTACTTTATCTGAAATAGAAAGATGGGTAAGTGCGAGATTTGCGGCGGCGATAAAGTCGTCAGTTACGCTGTATACAGACAGATCTTCCAACGTCGACCTAGTACAGGCTATTAATCTTTTTATCAGCCCTGGGCTCCACTTCGCTCCGTTCAGGCCACCCCTCACACACTTCATAAGTAGGGGGTCGGGCAATCACAGGCCCAGAGAGAAGCGGCAAGTCCATTGTCACAGGAGTACGGAACCCAAAAGGGGTTCCACCCTGCTTGGTCGTTGGGAGTAGCTTTTTGGAAGTACCTATACTTAATGGAAATTTAACAAAATGTCTGTGTTTTTTACCCTATCAGGTTAGACAGTCACTCGCTAACAACAATTTCGTCGGCAGAGGTGTATGTTGGGCACCAAAAATCACTTTGAGGATGGCTTCGGCCAAGGACGGTGGGAGAAAGAAGCCACACAACTTTCCATTAATAGCGCCTAACATATACAAATGCAACGCAGTGCCAACTCAAAGCAAATATCTACAGTGTGATTTCCCATCTCTCCTTCGTACTCTTCGTTCTTATTATTCTGCGGTTAAAGAGATAAGGGATATGTGGTAAGAGATAAGGGGTGTGTCAGTGATAAGAGATAAGGGGTGTGTGAGTGTATGTATGTGTGTGTGAATAAGGTAGCCTCTGCCAGCACTTCAGGTATCCACTAGGTAGCTAGATGGGAAATCTATTGTGTATCTATATTTGTTGCTTAAGTTCCCGATGCAAAGAACATTGGAGAAATCACAGTGTGTGAGTGGTTAAGAAGCGCGCGGGAATGTTGAAAAGATAGCTTTTTGAACAGGTGGTAAGATATATGTAGCCAGATCAATTGTGGTTCTGCCAGGGGCAACCTCAAAGGCGATATTAGATGGTGTGGATTTGGTGAGTAACTCGAAGATGCTAGGCGCTTGCAACTCTGCTCCCTTATCTGCCTGTCTCGCGTATCTATGGTCGTGCAGACCCCATCCCTTTCTCAGTGAGAGACCGGCAGAAGAACCCACCCTATACTCTGTTCCCTGCTGTTCCTTCCAAGAGAAGGTATTCCAACAATTCAATATCTGCCTCTACACCCCTGAGCACCACATAAATAAGTGCTTAAGGCTGGTTTGCGGCTATAGTTGGTTGTCAATTCCGAGCCGCCGAGAATGTCTTTTAAAGCCCGAATAATGATGACCTCTGCATCATGAAGCTGTGCTTTTTCCATCCCGCAGTTTGGTTCGCAGGAGTGATTGATGTATTTCATCAGACAATCCGATTTCATTGCATCAATGTAAAGATCGTTACCGTAATAAGTGATGTATGTTTGCTAAGTAGGCAAGGTGTTAGATAGGAAACCTATCCGTAATATTATTGAATAGGTATATGAATATGTCTTACCGATCTTTTCTGAGCCTCTTCGCCGTTGACGACTTCTCCTGTATAAAGTCCGATAATTGCTTTTTTCGGAATGAAGACTGAAGTGAAAAGTCCTGTACCACAGTTAGATGTGGAGAAAGTTTGGAAGCGAAAGCTTCCTACACGATTCTTGCAAGTACTAAGTTGACATATTTTGCTGTCACAGAGTAATCCTGCCGCCGCATTCACGCATGCTTCATCGCAATCTTGATTGCATCGACACTGTTGCCCAAAGTAAGTTGGTTTTCGATTTCGCTGTTTGCCATTTGACAGTGGTAATTGCGGTGGTAATTGCGGTGACGGTTGTGGTTGTGGTTGTGGTGGTGGTAGGTGTGGTGGTGGTAGGTGTGGTGGTAGGTGTGGTGGTGGTAGGTGTGGTGGTGGTAGGTGTGGTGTTTGTGGTTGTGGTGGTGGTAGGTGTGGTGGTAGGTGTGGTGGTGGTAGGTGTGGTGGTGGTAGGTGTGGTGGTGGTAAGTGTGGTGGTAGGTGTGGTGTTTGTGGTTGTGGTGGTGGTTGAGGTTTCCATGGTGATTGGGGACGGACAGCCAGATATGCAAGTGGTGGAGGGATACTAGCGGTCTGGTTCGTAGTTTGTTGTAGTGAGAGGTGGTTGTGGTGGCAGAAGGTAAGCTCAGCATTCAATCGTTAAGCATCTTTCTTCATCTCGTCCAGCTCCTTCTTCATCTCGTCCAGCTCCTTCTTAACCTCGTTCAGCTCCTTCTTCACCTCGTCCAGCTGTGGTTGCAATCCTTGCACCTTTAGCTGCCTGACGTTCTCTCGCACTTGCCATCTTGCTATGCGCTTTTGGTCCATTTGACTGCAGATGATGTTGGATCATTGAGCTGCTTTGCCCGGTTGCGAGGTGTGTTCCGGTTTAAGAGGGAGGATTCGACGACGAATAACATTGCGGCAAATGCACTTGCAATACTGGACTTGGAGCAAACCTTCGGATTCGATTCCTATTACCTAATGCTCTTGACCCAATGATCGTTAAAGTAGCCAAGCCTTTGTTGGTCAGGTACACCTAAATAGAGGCGGCCGAGCGGACGGATGGAGAGTTTGAGCGTTTTCCGGAGTGGAGATACACCTTGGCAAGGAATTGCGCTGTTCCAGGTTGTCACACCCACGTCGGCCGCCCCCTCACGGCCCCCCCGGAAACACACTAACGATGCAGCAGGCTTTCAGCTAACCTACCGACCCCTGCAGGTGGGGAATTATTCCGCTGTGCCTATGGTGCCCAGAGCCCGACTGAACGGTGGACGCAACATCCATGTCACCTCATTGCACCGCCGCAGAATCGTCCTTCCGCTCGTGTGCCCCAGCTCCATCCCTCCGCCCAAGGCACTCCCTCCGCCCAAGGCACTCCCTCCGCCCAAGGCACTCCCTCCGCCCAAGGCACTCCCTCCGCCCAAGGCACTCCCTCCGCCCAAGGCACTCCCTCCGCCCAAGGCACTCCCTCCGCCCAAGGCACTCCCTCCGCCCAAGGCACTCCCTCCGCCCAAGGCACTCCCTCCGCCACCGTGAGCGGCCGCCAAACGGTGTAGGCACACTTTTCCTTTTTTTGTATCTATCAAACATATAAAGAGGACCGAGTGCTACCTCTTGCCTTTCACCGAAACTATTACAGCCAGTTCGACAGCCTGGTTATCTTCAGAATCATGGCTACGTTGGGATACCGCCTACCCCTTGGTGATCACATTCTCGAAAAGATCTTGGAGTTACCTCTTGATCTGGAAGCAATCAGCAAACTCTTACCAGAAGTTACTGGAACTTCGAGACGTCGACAGTGGACACCAGTGGAGGAGAATTTTCTACTGGAAACTTGGGATAATCAACCCGCATATATAATATCCAAGTTCATACACAAAACCCCACAAGCAGTCAGCAACAAAGCGACCCGTTTTCTTCCTCTCTATGATAGAGCGGTCAAACGAACTAAGCCGATCATACCGCGTACGCGAATCAGCCACAAACTTTGGACAGCAGATGAAGATGTATAAATCAGACTGTTAGCGGGGCACAGACTTTCAGACGCTGAGCTACGGAATATACTAGACGGCAGGACGCCCAAAGCGGTTAGAAACAGGCTTTCTGTTCTGAGAAAAGAGTGGAGGGTGGGACAAGGCAACAGAACGGGAACAGGCAATAAATTGGAAGCCAATGGCGAAGAAGGGCTTAAAGGACGTGGAAGACGCGGAGGACGTGACAGAGGACGCGGAAGACGTGGAGCACAGGCGAGGCATGGGGGTCATAGCAGGGATATTAAAAGCAGCGCTGAATAATAATTCGCCAGTCTGCAGTCAGAGAGCGTAGTAGACGTAGTTTCTTTCCCTGTTAGTAATGTAGAAATGATAAGCATTACATTTCTTCCACTTATGCGTCCTGTGAATTACTCTCTGCCGAGATTTATGGAGCCTAGAGGCCTGATTGCTTATTTCCCCCCTTAAGTACCCTTTCTTCGTTGATGCTAGGGTTTTAAAGGCTTTCGGTGATCGGCCAGGTACCTTAGTACCGTAGGTATGTAGCGTTTGACCCGCGCCACATCCCAGATTGAAAGGCCAATACACCCCCCTCCCCTGAACTCGTTATACAACCCGGCGCGGACTGTTGCTGAGGTCGCCAGGCCGCCTGGACGCCTTGTCGCCTTGTCGCCCGGATGCCTTGTTGCGTTTGCAGGAAAGTTATGGAAAAGATAAAGACCTTACTCCAATGTACTTTTCTAAGTCGTTGAAAAATTCCAATTCATCTTTTACTCCGAATCGACGATGGGCCTTTCAAGGAAGTCGAATGGGGGCTTGAAGGAGCGTAAGAGCACTCTGCTAAGCGCCACTTCTAGCCCTCCCTTTTCGTCCGACCATCATGGCGTTGTGAACACAACTGGAACCTCTTACCTTACCTATCAGCTGCCAGCTATTGAAGAGCAACACCCTAAGCCAGACGATACCCCGGACCACTCTATTCCTGTCGTAACTCCAATCAAGTATCGCGACCGCCACAAGCCAAAGCCCAGCCAACTCAACCCCAAAGACACCGTTCCTACTTCGATCCCCGCCAACTTCCACCTCCCTTCCAACCCCCAACAGAACAAGAAGCCCAATGATTACCCCATCACCTGCGATGAAGATAGCGTGGAGCTCATCAAATGCTTTCTGGTCACACCTATCACACAAAACCATCTGCTTGCCGAACTTCAAGGGATTAACGCTCGCCTTCTTGCATTTGAGTCGAAGTGTATTGAGTTCGAGGCGGACGCAAAGAATCAGAACCTTCAACTGAATAACGAGCAATGGAAGGACTTGGTAGTCCTCCATCGCAACCTACTACACGAGTATCATGATTTCCTCCTAGCTTCACAGCATCCGTCAGCAAGCACTAAACTACGAGAAGTGGCATCAGAATATCTTATCCCTGCCCGTTTATTTAGGTATGGTATCCATGGATTTCTCGAGGTATTGAGAAAATATCTTTCACAGACTCTCCAGCACACACAGTATTTTCTAAACCTCGCTTATTCGCTAATGGGCGTTCTTTACGAAACTATCCCGGCATTTCGGGATACTTAGGTGGAGTGCTTGGGCGATCTTGCACGGTATTGGTGGGCTCTATGCTTGGAAGACGAAGACAGTGATAAGCGGGTCCGGAAGCAATGGCTCTCACACAGCATCTGTTGGTATATCAGGCGTTCTGATACGGTACGTGGAGAGCAGTTTTTTATTTAGCCCTAAGCACCGACTGGGCCCCCATCAACCATCAACACACTAATAAGGTAATAGATCCCAACCTCTGGTCGACTATACCATCATCTTGCCATTCTGTCTCGGCCCAATGTACGCCAACAGTTGTTTTATTTTCTGAAATCCTTATGTGTGCCAACCCCTTTCGAACCCGCACGGGAGAGTATTATGGGCGTGATCAACCCGATCTTGAATCCACACTCTACCGTACCACGCATACTCCGCCCTATCGAACTGTATCAGTGCAAGACCGTGAGCCACATCTTCCTGGGAAGGGAAGATAAGGTGGGCGATGTTCGACAGAGTTTGCACAATCTTGGCATGGACTCATACATTACTATGCTGGGCTCCAAGTGGATGGAAGCAAGGTAAGTCTTCTTAACACCCACCTCCGTTCCATTGAAGCTAACTTAATACCTAGTTACCAACTTGCCATCATACATTGCTGTGTCATGCTTCATGTTAGATACGATGCGCGCTCCTGGGTCTGGGTAGTGAGTGAGGCTGAGGACGCTGTTGCGGGGTTATCTCTTACGGCTATCAAGCTCTTCTGTGAGACTTATAGAGTCGTTTCACTTCGGCCCAGTGATCCCAACGTTCTCGCCTACATTCACTACGCTCTGGTATTTCTGTTTTAGCTGTCCCAGTACGACGACGACACCTTTGAATGCGTCAATGACCTATTTCCTTGGGACAATACCATCCGCTTACTAACCCCGCTTCTCGACACTGCCCAACTTACAGGAGACTGTGCGATTCTGGATGATGACCTGCCGCCAGAGCCCTGTCAACTTCCCGAGGACTATGCCTTGCGAGGCCTTCCGTGGGCGGTTGTTCCTGACTCTCAGCCAGAATTCACAGATCAGTTCGAACGTCATCCTGAAGATTGGCACCTCAGGTACGCCGAGACAAACTCTAACTTTAAGAGGCGGGAACGCAGGATACTTTGGTTAGGAAGAAAGATGTATGAGAAACACCCCACTGGTAGATTGGAGGCTGTTTACGGACCGGCCGCCACTGAACGAAGAGTAAAGGAACAGTGGGCTAGTATCTGGGGGGATACGATTTAGTTCGAAAGCACGGTACACGTCAGAAGGGTACTAGTTGTTTAGGGTTATTAGGCACCGAGCAAGGATTTTAATATTGCGTTTATCTCTGGTGGGTTTGAGAGGGAGCTTTTGTTACCGAGATAAATTGATTTGTTTTAGGGATTAACTATTTCGTATTCTGCTAAGATATGTGCCACTAATACCCACCGCTTGTATGCTATAACTTTGGCTAAGTAAGATAAGAAAAAGTATGTTAGAATGAGCGATAAGCCTGACCTAAAAAGAAGTAACTTACCTGCGTAAAGTTGCACATAGTGCCACTGGCGAGGCAGGCCGGATGGGTTGATGACTGCGTTACTCGTGAAAGATAAGAGCAAACAGGCCGTTGAAGAGGAAGATAGGTAGGCATGCATGAGCTCGGGCCCAGACATTATATCTTATATCTGGAATGTTTGAGGACACATGTGGGCATCCTAACTTAAGGGAAGGCAAAAGGAGGGGCGAGATAACGACATCGTTAGTTACGTATAGGCCAAGATTCAAGGTCTATGTCCAGCTGATGATAGATACATCTAATTAGCCAAACAGATCGCGGATGGACGGAGATCGGGAGGGAGATTATGGACGGAGGGAGGCGCAGACAATACATGGAGGGGGGTGGGTGGACGGAGAGACTTGAAACGGTAGGGGCTAACAGCCCATGGAGGCTTGGCTTGAGCAAGGGTTGGAAACGACTGCACGCACTTTGCCGTTGGTGAATGAGGACGGCACAAAGGACTTTGATAGCGTTACCTTACATTTGATGCGCGGTGGACTAGCCAGCAGAAACAATATGCATACTACCTATCTAACATATTGATTCGTCGAAAGTTGTGCTACCCACCATGCCGCTCACATGAAGCAGATTGAGACATACGTTGGTCTTGGATGCCTCCCAGAGACAAAAAGCTGAGAACCTTTAACCTCGTATCCACGTCACTGTGGGAGAAAGAAGCATCTTCTCCGAGTAAACGACGTTACTCCCGCCCCTTAGCCTGTAACAGAGTCAGATAAACTGCATGGCAATAGTGTGTGTGACTTACAAGACAGCTACCACAAGCATGCCCGTTCATAAACACCCAGTTGATGCAGTTGTAGACGAGAAAATATTTGCATCGGTACTTGTTAAAACCGCCACTCATGATGACGGGTAAGTTAAGGCAAGGTAGGTAACTGAGTGTTGAGTAACACAAGTAGGCAGGTATGATAACCAAGGTAGGTAGGTAGTATTCATGGGATGATGAAGATGCGATGCTAACTTCAGCACCAACAGTCGGTGTGTGGCACTTTTAACCATTAGACTAACCGCGTGCCCAGCATATAGAGTGTCCTTTTGTTATTGTTACCCAGCCAGCTGGATCAGGTCCTTATTACCCATTTTAGAAATATTTAGCGAAAGCAGCTCTTCTTTGCAAGAACTGCATGGTGACGTGGCAAACAGAATTCATAGCGTCGGTCTGGGGACCCCCAACTGGAAAGCAAAAGGGTGTGTGGTCGGGGAGCGGGAGGGGGGGGGAGTAGGGGTGCGCGATAGGCAAGGCACCTTGTATCGGTAGGTACCCCTGCGACGCAGTGCAGGCGGCAGCCACACCCAAAAACAGATGTGCCGGGTTTGGCATTCTGCATAATTATTAGGACTTTACAAACAGCTTACATATTATATGCTCTATTACATGTCTTCGCTAATTACATTATCGAGTATCCCTCCCCTTACCTACCTCATCAGTCTTCGCCGCTAATCTGAACTTGTTCCATCCACTCTTTTCATCTATTCGGAATTCCCTTTCCCTCACATATTCTGACACAAAGCTCTTACCAAACTGTCTTATCTTCAGAGATGTGAGTATCTTGAGTATATACCCTCCAGATGTACGACTTATGCTAAAGATATATCACATAAAAAGAGGCCCTTCGAAACCACAACATGTCCATCACACAGGGACAGCTCGACCGGAATGATAGCCCCGGAACGGGCTCATACAACGCCCACAATCACAACCCCATCACGTCAACCGATCTAAAACCAGACGACACTGCGTTCTGCATTAAGGACGATGATGAAGAGGCTTTTGCAAAAGCAGTCAAGGAGCTCGGATATAGCATACAGTTTGATGATTTGTGCTCTGATGCATGTGGGTGCTCTCCTAGAGACGCACCTCAAGCTGAGCAACTGGAATTATTTCGATCAACTTTGTTAAAGCATGGCGCTTCTCTAGCGTTGGTTTCTTTGTATGAGGGTAATATTGAGGGCTGTGAGATTGTGAAGGGAAAGTAAATAATGCAAGTTTGTTATGTAAAGACAGATGGCAATGTATCTCATGTATGGAAGGTTTTCCATGTCGGGTACCTAGTGAGTTTTGGGCGCCTTCCGTCTTGCAATTCTACCATGGTCATGACGCAAGTACCTGTGGAGGTGGTGCTAATTCCTCCATTGACCATCAATTTCCCTGCATAGATGTCGCACAAGAGGGTGTCTTTATTGCTGCGGGGAATAAGAACCAAGACGGGTATGCGCATTATGCCACCTTATCTTTTCAATGAAATACAAGGATGCCGAGGAGGAATGACTTGGACCCCTTTAAGTTGGAACGATTGATGTAAGACGCTTGCGTCCCAACATAAGCGACGAAACGACTTTGCATTGTCTAGCGTAAGTAAGGCACCTAAGAACCCGTCTATATTCGAAGCACAATCAGAGAATATAAAGGAGGAACACTTCCGGTTTTAGAGACAGAGGAGACTTTTGCCCTTGATTAACGGGGATAATACATTCGTACTTATTTAGAGGTATCTACCTGGCCAACACAACCCCATACGCCAATCTGTTTGCTAGATGGTGATCTGCGCGGTACGGGAAAGGGGGGGAAAGGGGGCTGGGTCTAGAGAGAAAGACATGGGGGGCGGGGTGTGTGCTTTACGTCGGATAGTGGATTTTTATATGTCAGAAGCATGTGACTGATCACACTAGGGAATTCAACACTGCCAAGTATATCGACACTGTTCACTTTGGTAATGATTCCGCTGGTTTTCCTTTATTTGTTCCACCTTTCCCAGGCCATCTCAAGCTGGATATTTGTCTTTGCCTGCCTCCCTTACATCCCGCGAGGTGTTCAACTCCATTACCTTGATTCTTCTTGATCTAGCAGTATTCCCATATTCCGCACCTCCCTCCGGGCATGTCGGCTAAGATCACTGAGCTTAGCAGCCCCTCACGGCTCGAAATACATCACGTCGGATCAGTTTCTTAAGTAAACGAAAAGATAAAATATACGTTCGTCATTGATGCGGCTTTGACTGTATGTGATAGTTAAGGTATCTAACACTTTGAAGATGGCGGTCGGCCAGCGACGGTCCCGGCTATTGCGCCGTCGCTTTAAGCGTATTAGGTCCAAGTCCCACCGAGCTTAACGCGACCTTAAAATCAAGAACCTTCAGCTTGCGTTAACAAGAGTAAAATCGGAAAATGAGGGGCTAATAGAGCAGCTGTATAGATTCTAACATACTGTCTTACAACTTCACAAAGAGATGGCAAAGTTTGGGATCCCCAAGAGCGCGCTATATGAGTTTCACCCTTCAAAATGGTTGGAGGAAGTCTGAGTCTATCTGACAAAAGAATAATAACTGCTGCTTTACTATCTTAAGAGCTTCACCGCAATCCTAGGAACTCCAATTCTGCCCGTGACTGCGTTCCTCAAAACTTCGTCGACTTCATCCTGCGTGATACGAGGCCCGTTGAGTGCCTCAAGGTTCCAACGGTAATCATTGACGGTTATACTCTGAAGCCAGACAGAAAGAGGCGTCCCTCTGTTCGAGCTCGCCTGGACTGCTGCCTCCTTGATACTGAGGACACATATGTGATCGACTTGTCTTTCAACGTCGCGACAGTAATGGCCGTCTTCAATGATTAGACGAACAGTCCGCTTGATGGAGTGTAGAGCAGCATGAATGAAATCATGCCTGCAATATTTGATAGCACCGGATAAACACCCGGGGTGTAAGGAATGCGGAGAGCTTAAGCCCGAGAAAATGGTTGAATCGTTGTCGCAGCCAGGGGAGCTGAGTTGACTTTGGACGGCATCGGCTGACTTGACAAAGAGAGCAAAAAATGCACCTTGGTAGGTGGGTGATGTTGCGGCCAAAACTCGGTCGGCACCCTGTAGGGCGGTGATGGTCCATGAAGTAGAGTCCGCTGATTTGGACGCTATGAGACGAATATCATCTCCCCGACAGAACCTGAGATTGTCTAGTGATGTTGAGTACGTTAGTTTTAGCTGCTTGATATCAAACGTCCCACATACCTATAATCTGTGTGCGAAGATACACAATGTTTTCGGACATTTTAAACTTAGAGGGTTCTCGTGTGAATGAATTATGGATGTCAATGTGAGACCTGATACGGAAGCGGAGATGAGCTGCCTTATATTGGCAATGCTATTTCAAGATGCTTTCCCAAAACACCCACCTATAAACATCTCTGTTGCTTGCTGAGATCAGCGCCCGGTGCCAGCGCCATTACTAGTCTATCTCAGCGGCGTGGATATATCCCATGATCGTGACCGCACCACCAGCGCCGTGCTAAAATTGGCAGAGCTCAAGCTCTCTTTTGCAACCTGCCCCATCCGGCGCCAAAAAATGCGAATAATTAGAGTTGCAGAAAAAGCGTCAATTACTATCTACTTGATTTCTAACTACCTACAAATATCCAGGTGAATTACTTGTGAAAAAGGGTGAGATATCAAATTGTTGTTGAAGTCTGGCTCCGGCTTAACTTCGGCTTCCGGCAAAACCCCGCCTAAACCGGGGAGCCAAAACAACCTCAAAGCTCAACATGCAAGTCGTCCGTTAACCACAGAAGATCCCACAACTGTGAGAATTCGCTTTTCTCGGTTGATTTAGCTATCTCTTCTGCCCTGTATGTTAATCGAAAACAGAAATTTTCAAACTTTGGCGAAAATCCTTGGATGACTCGTTCACCTAGAGCCGACAGCGTGGTTGGTTTGATCCTCTTGAAATCATGTCTATCTCGGGTTAGCTAATTTCCTGCAGCAACTGGAGTCTAGGGAAAGAAGCATACATTATAACGTCAACTTCGCTCGAAAAAAAAAGCAAAGATAGAGGGTGTCCATTGGATAGAATGACCCAGCGTCGAGCAATCCTTCTTTGCGCAACAATCTTACTACGCTTAACCATACTGTTGCATGCTCGCTCACAGATATCAATTGCGACACTGTCGTCGCTACTTCCTCGCTTGCGACGGAACACTCCACTTTGTCTTTCCGTTCGGATCATGGCCTTCACCTGAGCGAAAAGATAGACGAGCCGGAGGTACGTAAGCCGTTGAATCGTGCCGGTTGTGTTGGACAGAACACTTTGAACTGTTCTGAACGCAGCAAAAACACGATCGTCATGGCTTGTAAGATTCGGCGGTAGTATAGTGTGCGATAGAAGTACGATCCAGTTGTCCCAGACTTCTTGGTAGCGTAACCCAAAGAATTCGACGCTGCTGTTTTGAAGTAACTGTCGATACAGGTGGTCCACTTTGGCATTCTCGTCCTCTATAATCGAGTTTAAGGATAAAGAGGGGGGACTTGCCCCTTGCTCCTTGATATCGGCGTTTTGACTCATGATGTTTGTGTGTTTCTAGAAAAAGTCCTGCTAAAAGCGAAGAGTTGGTCCCTACTTATAGAAAAGACTTGTAGACAGTAGCCTTTTTGATTTTAACACATCCGTCGCGGTTCGGGCGCTCAATGTTACAAGTGGTTCCGCGCCATTATAAAAATAGGAGACAATATGGCCTATTTGACCAAGAGGCCGTGAAAATCTCGCGCCTTGCAAGTACAGGTGATCTGATTTGGATGAGCTGTTACAGGCTGCGGTCATCCTGAAACATCTTCGTGTGAGAATTCAGTACATCTAAGTGAGCGATTCATCACTCTCAAACCTAAAAAGTGGTCTCTACCACACTCGCCCTCCAGTCTTCTTTAGGGGCGCAATTTTAGTGCTACATCACATTCTGACTTTCCATGCAAATGTCACCATGGTTTATTTTATGGATATTAGAGCGTAAATACGTTCTATTGAAATGCCAAACTTGAGTTTGCCGAGTAACCAGGGCAAGGTAATCAATACCTAGTGTACACCATCCTCATCCAACGAAAAAGCCTATCCCAATAAACGCCCAGCGCCATACCTAATTACCTCCAACACCATGATCGAAGCATATAAATAAATAATATAAACCCCCTTATCCAACTAAACTGCCCGTCTTTTTGCTGCCCTTTCTTCCACACCCCCGCTGATCTCCACGTATTTACGCTTTTTAGTCGGGCAGTCTGTCTTTGGAACAACCAGTTCTGGTCCAGCTTCCTCAGGTTTTACCCATGTTGTTATTATATCCTCCAGCGGCTGGTCAGCGTAAGGCGAGCGATACCATTCATCCAACAGAGACACGATCTTAGCTTCGTCCATGTTTTTAATGATTGCTAGGAATGTGTGCTTGTACGTTTCTCTTTGTCGCTGGCTGAAATATTTAAAAATGTAGAAAGAGTTAAAAGAATAACTTGTGTGATTCCCCAGTGTAAGGCACCTCATTTACTTGGAGGCCATGACTTGCCTTATATCTCGACTTGTTGGCTAAAAATAAGGCAGGTCAGGTTTTCAACTCTAGCAGAGGCCAGACCTGACGTTTCAGAGAAGACCATTGAAGCCATGTTATCCGTCAAGGTCAGCCCGTGGTCTACAAGACCAGCGCGATTAGACCGGGCAGAGGTCAACTTTTGCAGATGGTTCTTTTACATGCAACATCCTTCTCTGAGTCTTGGCGCCAAGGCCACACATGCACGGGACGTCTTGGCGCGCCAAGAAACGTAAGACTCCTGGCAGGAGTCTTACGTTTCTTGGCTCTAATATGGGTCTCATCTAATGTAAGGCGCCAGCCGCGTCTTTGTTTACAACTGTTTTTTTGTCTGCACCGGCGCATAGAGAATCGAGACAATGGAGCTCTTCACAGCAAAGCTGGATGAGATTTCCGTTAGGATTCAATCATTACCTCAGCATATCAAATCCACCAGGCGCCATGCTTATAATTCAACACCAGACTGGGCTGCGCTATTGGCCACTTTGCAGGAACTGAGACTGCTCGTTGGGAGGCTGGAGTCGGCTTTCTACCCCTCCCCAGGAGAAGGTCGAGAGGGAAAGCAACCGAGGAAGTCGATAGTTCATACGTGAGTTCATCTCCAAAATATAGGGCGCATAAGCTGATCACCACATGTAGCGCTTCATTACGGCCAATGCACACCCTTCCCTCTGGCATACCAGCGTCCCCGCTCGCATCGTCGACGCCAGCCCGAGACTCTGTGGGGTCCGAAAGTTCGTCCAGCCCCACTATCTCCTCGGCATCGAGTATCAGCACAAACACCAGCTCGGCCGAGTTAGTACCTAGTAGATTTGTATCTCGCCCTATAGACTCGCCAGTCCCAGCAGCCACCTTTCGCTTTGTTAGTGACAGAGGAAACAGTGTGCCCAATCCTCCCGACAGCATGCTGCACCTATCAGATCTCGGAGACAGTCTGCTCAACACTCTTGGTAGTATCATATCTCAAAATAAACACACCGCCAAGGTCTCCCTGGATGACATCGACTTCAACAACATGGCACTTGGCAAAAACGTGATACCCCTCGCAAAGGATCAGCAATTCGCCGTTAGATATCAAAACAGCGACCACCCCTCCTGCTCACAACTCCACCTCGATCCTTGCAACAAGCTGCGTCTTCCCGTGTTGAAGAGAGACGCGTGCATCCCTCCTGACGAGAGATTTGATTCGTGGTTTCGGACACTCCTGAGTAACCCGCCGACTAAACGGGTTGCATACTACGTTGGTCCTCTTGAGGGAACATTTGCTGAGCATCTCCAGGATCTTTTTCCGTCTGGGAACCGCGTGTCTGAATTAATCACCGAATCATCGAGCACAGAAGGCCACTTTCCAGGGGTTTCGTCCCTGTACGGCCACATCGGGGAGGCAATGTCTGGCACCGCTTTTCATTGTGAGGACGCCAACTTACGATCCTACAACTTGACCCTTATTGGGTGGAAAACGTGGATCTTAATCGAACCTTCTCATACTCTTGCGTTTAAGCAACTTATCCGACGGCTGCACCCCCATCCCAGTCAATGCGACCAGTTCGTTCGACACAGCGCTCTTTTGATACATCCAGATAAACTAAGGTCGGAAAAGATAGCCTTCAGCGTTGTGCATTCGGGCCCTGGAGATCTGGTTCTGACACGGCCGCGCCAGTATCATGCAGTCATAAACAGAACCGCCTCCTTTGCGATAGCCACCAATTTCGTGCTGGGTGACGAAGATCCCATACCTGAGCGCCTCTTGGTATGTACGGAGGACGCTTTCTTTCACGTCAAGGACCACAGAATACGCAGGCTAGGGTCCCGCAATGCATTTGAGGAACAGAACAAAGCCACTATAGTGTCGGTGAAACGTCATACGCATACGATACCAGAGAAACGGCTCTTCAAAGATATCTCTGCGGAGTCCTCGGATATTTTTCCAGTCATCGCAACTTTAACGTCTTGGATGCAAACCACCGGCCCGATTCTTCGCCTAGTCTCTCTCGTCGGTATTTGGCGTTGTAACGACTCTCTCCGCAAGTCCCTATTACAGATTCAGTCTCAGCACGGAAATGAACTGCTTGAAGCTCTATCCGGCCTCAGTAGTCAAACATCTCGATACTCACATTTCCACTCGTTCTTGGAGACCCTTGTCAATATACGCTTTGTACGGTCGCTCCAATCGCCAGGCAAGAAACGGATTCCTCGCAAATCCGTCGAAAGGGTTCTACGCGCGCGCAAGTTAGATCTGACGCCGGAGACTCGAAAATCCTTCCAGAACGAGCTCTCGCACTACCGTTCCTGGGCGGATTTCTGCGGTGAAGCACCGGACTACACCTATGATGGCATTCTCTGCCTTCTTCCTCTAGGGTTTTCAGATCAAGTGGAAGTTAGGAGGAATGATATACGCGACCTTACCAAGGCGGCGTATCAATCTTTTCACCTTAACCTTAATACTCTACCATATTTTTCGGGCTTGTGCCAAATCGGTCAAAGGTTTCAAAATGCAATTTTTGGTCTAACAGATCTTAAAGAGCAGCCCTTCGAACAAGTACAGGAAGAAGACTTGATGAGGTTACCCTTAGAAGATCTACTTGCACTCTTGGGATTGCCTCAGAACTAGCAACCAGTATATGTTGAGGGGCCAATGGGTGCGTGCGAGAGGCTACCTCCCCGCGTTTGTACTGTCATTTTTCAAAGCTTTGAGGGACCCATGGTCTCAACGTCGGCTCAGGTCACGGCCTGTAGCTTTTGGTGAAGAGTGGCGATGGCGGCGCTGGAGGCACGGGTTTGGTTCCATGATAGCCGTCTCATGATGAATTAACGGAGACACTTCTGAAATTGACTTTGCCCTTCTGAAACAATTTGAACGGCATTTGACGGGTACCTAGATAGTCAAAAATACTATAAATCTCAAGTGCCCCGACAACACTTTCATTTAGCTGTCTATCTTTCCAAACTACTAGCTTTTTTGCATGGGGTGGGTCAAAATGAACCGACCTAGTTGTCCGAAAGTATCGATTAGATCTCCGTTCGGCTCCTCTGAAGATTGGAAATGCAAACGATACATATTCTTTGATTAAATCTTCAAAACTCGCGATTTTCTCAATCATTTAGAGGTCAAAAACATACAGGCTGATTTTTTCGGGACAAGTCTAGACGAGCTGGTTGCCCAGCCGGCAACTCACGGTTTCCATTATATCGTTTTCATATCTCACGGTATGGGGAAAGACGCATCGAGGCCTGAAGAAAGAGCGAAGACGATCTTATCGTATTTGCTACATCACAAATATCATAAAGAAACTTGCGAAGCCAAAATCACAACAGGCTCGGGCGCAACCATTACTCTCAACATATGGCAGTGGGTTCATCAAGTATCGTATATGGAGGTTGGGGACTTTGAGCGCCGCTTTCCCATAATAGAGGGGCAACCTAGTCGATGTAGCTACATTGTTAGTGCGAGACACCGTATCGAGGATCGGGTAATTGAGGTACTTGAGAAACGGAGATTCAGGCAGCTTTCCGCAACGAATTCCGTAACGAATTTCAAGTTTCATTAATTTAGCAGCATCATTATATACCCTTATCCTTGGGGTATGTTCGCCAATTTTTGGGGACACGTAACGAGCCTCGAAAGTGTTTCTCCCCCCAAAAGGAAGCGAGAGGCTAAAAGTTACGAAGAACATGCAAGCAAACGAAGGAAAGTACCTAGACAGGGCCCCGATTCTTCCGAGCATTCTTCTACCTTATCTGTGAAGCGAGAGGCTGAAAGTCACGAAGCCCCTTCAATCAAACGAAGGAAAGCACCTGGACAGGGCCCCGATTCTTCCGAGCATTCTTCTACCTCATCTGTGAAGCGAGAGACTGAAAGTCACGAAGTCCCTTCAATCAAACGAAGGAAAGCACCTGGACAGAGCCCCGATTCTTCCGAGCATTCTTCTACCTCATCTGTGAAGCGAGAGGCTGAAAGTCACGAAGTCCCTTCCAGCCAAAGAAGAAAAGAGGCAGGGCCTAGCCCCGAGGCTCCCGATAAAAAGAGGAAGCGAGAGGGTGAAAGCCAGTAGTGTCCTTTGATCAAAAGAAGGAAGGAAGCTGAGCCCGTACACGAACCTGCCATTAATTTTACGAGCTTAATATTGGAGCAACTACTGGCAAATAAGAAGCCGACATAAAACGCCTTTACTCTCGTACAATTTAACTCCGCTGGTCCGGAGGGTAGCGCACTCGAGGGAATTTCGACGACATAAGGTAGGTAGGTAGGTAGGTATGTTTCTTTGATGATTTGGTTTTGGGTGGTATGTTTTTTTGATAATTTTGGGTAATAGATTCGGTGTTAAACTATCTCCACAATATGCTCCTCTACTAGATAATTATCTTTATGTTCTCGACGTGATAAAACTGTAGAACATGTAGCCTCAGCTCCCTGTTTGTTTTTATAATCGCTCTCATCTAAAATTCTCTCCCTCCTAACATACAAAAATAGCCGCTTCTTCATTCCCACAATGGCTAGCCAGAGGAGAGTCTGAAGGATGGTTAGAGCAAGACTGGTCATTTCAGCGAGATACAAGCCTTGCCAGTTGGTAGACATTCCAACGACGATAATGAGTATGGAAAAAGCTAAAAAAATAGCGAGCCATGCAAGCCTCCAAGAGATCGATTCCGACTTGATGCCGAGATTCTGGGTAAGTCGCTGTTTCCTCCAGATTATGAACAGCCAGAATACCAGTACTCCGGTATACGTGTGTAGCAACAGGAGAGATGATAGAAGAATACGCGGGATTATCTTAACGTTCCAACATCCTATAATAATAAGGGCGACGTTGAGAAGTATTGGGCTCGCGAGAAGACACCACCGTAAAACGATATCATGTTTGTCATATATTAGAGACAGACAGAGCGGATATATCACGTATATAGTCTATTGAAGTCAGCTAAAGGGTCTTCGGCGATCAAGGTCCGTGGGGATAACTGACATAAACGACATGCAGCGAAGTGTAACATACAACTATGACTAAAACAATTATATTCGTAATGAACAAATCGATGGCCAGGAACACGACGACAAGCAGTAGTGATATGGCGGAAGAGCAAAACTGCACCATGGACTGTTTCCAATGTTTCTCCTGCTTAGTGCCGATAAAAAAAGACACAAGAGGCTGCCGTGCGATGATCAGAATGATGATATGGATGGGAAGAGAGATTGCAGCAGCCACAATCATTTTAGAGGTGCCTTGCATTTTGTGAGTTTGGAATCGGACAAATACTAGATACCTCTTACCTTAACTGTTATTGAAGGTAGCCACTTTTTAATGTAGGCGTGCTAGCTTTCAGGCCATGGCTACTGATGTCAACACGGAGCGTGCTTGACTTCTACACGATGGAACGAGATGCGGAGTTTATTTCGGACCAACTCCTCCACCACCGCCGCTGCGGCGCAGGATCACTATCACACCCGTGACCTACCAAGCCAAGCTTGCGACGAGGGCAGGGCATGAATAGTGTGTTGTGATGGATGATACCCTACAGTGTTGAGGCATAGTGTTGGGGCGATCTTTAAACACAGTGGAAGAAGTGCGACTGTTCGGTGGCACCTCGGTAACCGTACCCAGGCTAATACGTGCTGGGTAAGGGCGGGGTCTGGGTTGGTACGTACCACTTTGGAGTGGGAGGTTTCCTTCCCTCATCTTAGTGAGGGCTGATTCTACAGCGTAGTGCCATACAATTCAGTCTGGCGTCTCTCGCAAGCTCAGCTTTGAACTCACGCCTCAACAAGTATGCCTCACAGCGGCCGCCAGCAGCATATATAAGCGGCACCTCCTAACCTTACCTTAGTCAAAAACACTTTGTCCATATGTTTGACACAAATCATTGCCTGCTATCTCTTTTACTGCTATGATGAGCATCGAGACACTCGATTTTACTAGCCAGGCGACTGATCTTATGTTAGAAGTTAGCCCCAAACCAATTCTTCTGAGAGTACAGGCAGAGCTTCTTAAGAAACACTCGCCGGTCTTCAAAAAAATGTTTCTTCCAGATCAAATAGATTCTATCACATTTAATGGATCGGGTACACGACATATCTCGCTTCCGGAAGATAACCCTGCTCTATTCCGAGCCTTATTCTACGCTATCCACGGCCAGTTCGCCAATATAACTGCCCTTTTTACTGTTCTTAACTTCGCGATAATTCTACAAACCATCGCATTGGTAAGCAAGTATGGAATGGTCCCAGTATTTAACCTATAGATAGGCAGTCTGGTTCTACGAATCCGAAGAAGCTTGTAGCTATTAGATAGTAGCGAACTTGTGAGTTGCGCCCTGATTCTCAGATTTATCGGGGACATTGAAAATCTATTTCTCGCCATCTACATTCTTGCCCATTTTGCTAGTCGGGAGGATGAAGAAGGTAGGATGATTCTTGATTCTATACAGTAGCCTTGGTCAGCAGAGCAGTGTTAGACGCCTGCGACAGGATATCTCTAAGGGATTCCAATTGATGCAGGCTTAGACCTGATAGGTAAGATAGAATCAGAACCTATTCTTACCCTTAACTAACATTGAGTAATGGAACTAGATGCTATTGAAAGTGTACGGGAAGGCTTATATCGCAACATAGCTATGATCGTTCAGAAGAAGTTTCGAGAGTTGAATGACGCTTCCTAATGCCGATGCTATAAGAAAAGTATGAGGGCTATTTAACAGTTCCTTTCTCTTTCGTAAAATTAAGAAGAGTAGATCTTTCTCGACCTGGTAGGATCTGAGGTTGTTGAAGTTCAGACCCTTGCATCCTTTCGGCGCACATCAATCGCAAATCTAATCACTCTGGTCAATACTACGATGAAGGTAGGAATCCAGCCGTACTCTACCGGGAGTAAGTCTTGTTTCACGTGGGAGCCGCGCTGGATAAACCATTATAAGTTCGACGTCGCTTCAATTCCTTACATTATCTGTAAGGCGGATTATTTTAGCAGCATAGCTAATCGGCAAATATTAATTCGAAGACATGATCTAGGGCTTAATTTAAGTTTGCACCGGTTATCGGTCATCGATACGGTATTGAGCTTAGGTTATTACGCGCAACTACGTCCTCAATCACAACCTCTGCTTTTAACTGCTGGATCGTCACGGCGCTGGAGGATAACCAGAATATCTAATTTCGTTTTTTGTTTTGAAGGTGCATTTTACTTGGAGCAGCAACTCTACGCCGATTCTCTATACATCCACTGCCGAGCTCAGTTTCCGCTGCCACCCGGGGCAAAATACTTTTTGGATATTGTTGGACATGATATTGATGGAATTTACTATACCGGTAGGATCATTCATCGACTAACATACGTTTCGCGTCGTGCTGACCCATCTTTGCTTAGATGAAGAGCCTTGCTGCGCGGTGATTGTACGGACTTATGGTCCGGACTATACGGTATATGAGTTTCAGTCTGCACAAGAGTAGAAGGACTTCTTAGTATTAATGAGCGTAGTTAATAGTAAGAAGGTCTCAGTAGTGAGGAGGTAAGTACATCATTTTCTCTGTAACAAAAGCAAGCATCTAACCATATAATAGGCAAATCTTGACTGGTTTGGTGAGTTCGTTGGGGGGAGCGATGAAGTGGCAAGCGGGTGAGGTGTAGAATATCTTCTCGAGGAGTTCTTGATGCTTAAGGCAGGATAAGATGTTGATAGTATGATAAGATATACGCTGGCGGAGGAAAATGTGGCAACTCAGATCTCTCGTCCTCCACGTGCTGAACCCGATCGTGTGTAACTATAACCTGACAGAGTGCTTCGTGATCCACATCTACCCCTATAGCCTTGTTCCATTCTGATAGCAGCATCGAGCTGGATGCTAGAAGTTCGCCAGGCAGGCCAGTGAGGTAGATGACCTATGTGCGTGTCAGCACGCGATGTTAAGAATTTGGGATAAACGCACAAGCAGAAACTTATCATCGTCAGAACACAGCAACCCTGCACAGCAGCTCATCGAACAGAGTGATATGATAATGTAGGCTAGAAGCTTTCGTCTCTGAGATCGTGATACAAGTAGTAGTCGTGTCAGAAGAAGAAGGTACTCCGTTGCAGTCCAGGCATGTATTGAACACGCAATGACAAGAATGCTAACTCTGCCGACATTGGCAATGTGGTGGGCGCTTGCCATGATCCCCCCAAGCAAGAGGGCACTGCCGGCGGCCGCTGAGAGAAGTTTACGTCGACCACGGGGCTCAGTCCAAGATACACAGATCATGTGTATGATACGCTGTTTTATGTTATTGAGTGGACCGATTTTGGGGGCGACAGCCTACTTCTGAAAGTGTGCGGTAGATTCCAAGCGCATAGATGCAAGTTTCAAGCCGTTGGACAAGCAAAGGCGGTATAATAGCCACAACTGACAACTGGGCAATCCAAAGGCAGTCGAATGCCAAAGCTTGCGAGGTGAAAAGGCCTTTGTGCTGATACTGTTGCCCATGCGACCTCTTCCGGGTAGCGAAAATGCCGTTGGAGAGGGCATACCGTCTCACGAGGAGCCCTCCGAGGCTGAGAGCGGCCATTGTCCATACGATGACAACGAATGAAACTGCGGCCGCTGAGTGCGCCATGGGAAAGACCTGGAAATTCGGAGAAGCCCGTTGGAACTGCACAATTTAGTCTGAACGAGCGCAGGCCAACGGTGTTTTGTAGACCCCAGCCCCATTCTAAAACTCATGCCTTCACAAGCAAGGCATCCGCGCCGCCAGTACCGCCAACGAGCTGCCTCCAGGTAAAAATAGTTCAGTTCTTATGATGGCTATAAGTATCTAAGGTATGTCGTGAGGTGATGGGTGACTTCTTACAGCCGTGTCATCGCTCACCTACTAGCTCACATCCATCAAACACCCAGACTTGATACAAATGGCAAGAAGCAAGACACAGGGTCGAAGTCGTCCCCGGCGCAAAACGTATAAAACAAAGAATGTCCTATCCAGGAAGGTCTGGGAACGTTATCAAAACTACAAATCTTTCTTCTGTAAGTCAATACTATCCTGTACATATGGGAAGCTTAATCTAATCCACAACAGTTAACGAAACCAGATTCCGTGTCGGTGATACTATCTCCGTTGCCAACCGTGATACGGTGAGGTGGCAGCAGGACACGGGAGATAGTAAAGCAGATGCAGATTGTCAGCCTAAATGGGCCGCACGCATCACATCTATCAGGGCTAAGGATCCTGCAAACGTCTATGCACTAGTTCAGTGGTTCTATTACCCCCGTGATCTTCCCGAGAAGGCGCAGACAAATACCGTTTTTGGTGAACAAAAGCTCATCTTATCAAATCACAGTAGGTAGCTAGACCGCAGCTAGTAGAAAGCTTATGATACTAATCACTTTAGGTACCTAGCCGATCTTATCCGAGCGCAGAGTATCATAGACATTTTGGAAGTTAGAGACCTCCGCGATGTTGACGATGCACCACGACATGGTATGTACTGGAGGCGGTTCTGGGACGTTCATACTCGAGACTTCTCCAACAACGTAAATATCATTGGTCTGTAGGATAAAATCCCTAGGTAGTTTGTTGCGCAGTAAACGGGGTCGGTTTTTTCTATCCTACACCAATGACATTATGTGCTGGGTTTAACTCTTGTCCAATCGCGTGTTATATACAGATGCTTATCAACAAGATTAAATGTGGGGTAAGAATTCTGTGCCGCAGCTAAATCCATAGGTTTGATGAACACTAGGAAAGTTCGGGTCCCATTACCGAATATGACTCTACTCCAGTATCGCTACTTTGGTGTACAATATTTATAGTGTTATTAGGTATTCTTGAAACAGAAAGAAAAATACTCTTTACTTTAATCATATAATTTAGGAAATTCAGTTCGATATATAGCTGGACAAAAACCCCTACAATATTTCAACATAGGCACATCCTGAATCTTCTGAATTGCTGTTCTAGAAAACAATTAACAAATCACAGTAACCCATGTGAACTAATCTGGATCTCCCGCATTTGCCCCACAAAACCGATCCTTCGCTCCTCAGCTCCGCGCTTACCCATCAGCCTTACTATTCAGTCATACATAAATAACGTTCGATACCGAATTATTGATTGTTGCCGGTAAGCTAAGTTACTGTAGAGCCGCGGTATTACGCTGTAATACTATATAGCTGTAAGATGCGTTTGGTCATAAGAAGTCAAGATCCTTAGAATATTTATCCTATTTAAATAAAACTTGTAGCTACTTTGGATCGATGAGGGTAAAGCGGTACAACAATAGCATTCTGGTATATTTGTCTTTCTAATCGATAACTTCGAATCCCATCTAAATCTGTCTAAAACCCGTCTATTATATATCTACCTATCTCCTGTGTCGTTTTTGTCCTAGTAGTTGTGCGAAGGCGTGTATACGACTCCGTAATGATTACTTAGTTTGTATGAAAGTCTTTGTCGTCCTCTCCTTCACTAACGCCCCCAACTGTATGTGGAGTATAGATTAGCGGCAAGGGATATGATGTCGACTGAGAACCTAATTAGGAATGTGGTACGGAAAGTAGGTAGATAGATACTTATAATGTTCTTTTGGGTTGGTGGCTATTCTCCGTCCATTGTATTGGAAGAGTAAATGTAAAAGCGGTGGTTCTTTCGGATGATTAAGTAGACCTGGGCGTCACAGAGCTTATGGAATTCGTTAACCTTCTTAATAAGTGTCTATCTCCTTTTCCTGGTACGTGCCAGTCGTCGTTGGTGTTCTTTACGTTTATCTATGCTGAGGGTAGATTTACATGATTCAGATTATGTTACTCCCCGCCTTGCTTTGCGGTTAATATATGTGGAAACAGCTTTAAGTTGTGATCCAAATATAGGAGAAAGTCCTGACACAGTAGCTTTTTTGAAATGATATCGAGGTAGGATTGGAGATGGCGCTGGCAATGGCGCTGGCGATAGCGATGGCGCTGGCAATGGCGCTGGCAATGGCGCTGGCGATAGCGATGGCGCTGGCAATGGCGCTGGCAATGGCGCTGTGTCTCATATTGGCGATGTGTGTGGAGCTGGTCACCGATCGTCACCTTTTCTCACCGAAGTACCTATACCTAAGATGGAACTTGACCCCTACCTCTCGTCCAGAAATAGGACCCTTTAACTTGTTTTCTCCCATATCCTAGGTCACATAATTAAGTTTTACATATAGGAGAGCATCTTGCTTCGATGGACTTAACTAATCAGAATAAGTTCCAAACGGTCGGGTATATGTGATAGGCTTATAAACAACGAAGGGAAATAACACTTTTTACCAACCTACTTTTAGTTATCCCCGCAATAGTTATGAATTTTCAGACCGATATTTCGTCCTGCTTCTGGCCAGTCCCTGTAACAGGCCCGGGGTCGACAGTCAGTCCAGAGTATTGTCTACATGAAGCTCTTTTCTCACAATACTTCAAACCGACTAGCCATGACAACACATACTACAGCCCGGTCGGCTGGCTACCACCTCCCCGAAGTACGCTATTAGCCTATCCTCAAGGGGCACCTTTCTATAACCCGACTATAGATGCACCTAACTACCACAACCAAAACTCCCAGAAACAAGAGTGTAGCCAACCACCGCAATCTCACACACTGTGGGAAAGGCCACCGCCTCGCCGGAGACGTATAACCCGTTCCTCATTACACGTTTGCAAACTATACAATAAATATTTCACACGGAAATACAATTTATCTGCTCACATGGAAACACATAATAAAGATCGAGAGCACCCCTTTCCCTGTATGGGGTGTACGAAAAGATTTGTTCGTAAGACGGATTGCGAACGCCATTATAAAAGTGTTTATCTAAAGGAAAGGCCTTACTTCTGTGGGTATTGCAAGCAAGGATTTACCCGCAAAGACATCCTCTCCAGGTCAGTAGAAATACCGAATTAAATTCTTTTCTATTTTCTAATAGTTAGTATTTTAGATATATGGTAGTTGTATGCCCGAATATCGAAAGACAATAGGCGCCTGAGGAAGAGGATAGGACATATATGAAAAGTTTAAACTAGTTTGTTTAGGCCGGAAGCGATAGGGTTTTATAGTTTGGGAAATTGTATTATATTGATCGACTTTGGTTTTGGGTGTGCCTGATGCTTTGGCCGACCTGCTAGGTACGGCCAGGGATTTGGTATGGAGTTTGGAGTTGGGTCAGTACTGCATATAATAAATCTTTATAAAGTCCCTCCTCTCCCCTGATATGAAATGCTTCTCTTCGTTACTTCCCTTACCTTTATCTGGCTGTTACGATGCCTGTGGCTCGTAGCTTAACTGAAAAAGCCGCCAAACGAATCGCGAGACAAGTTTAACGCTTTGCCTTTCAGAATCCCAACACATTTACCTCCGATGATGTGAAAATCGCGGTAGCGATCCAAGGCGAGAATATCAAGGGTCGGGATACTCCTCGAGATGATGAATCGGAACTTACGGAAAAGAATCTTGCTTGGGCCAAGGAGAAGACCAGAGTCAAGGATATGCAACGTTTGAAGGACTACTATATGGCAAATCAAGACAACAACACGACTCAGACCGAATTACACAGTCCCTATTCACCCGTTGTCCTCAAGGATACTAACTCAAGACAAACACGAGCAAAGACTGCAGCTGGACTGCAAAATACAACGCCTCGAGTCAAGGAATCCTCTGTCACCCCTGTCAACGGACCCGTGGATATAAACGGTAAAGTATTAAAGAATATTGTAGAATAGGGAAAGTCGGGGAACTTAAAGGGATAGACTACTGTAGCTGGACTACAGAGAAAGGAGTCTTTACAAGGTCCAAGTGCTATGCAACAGTAAAATGAAATTTTGAAAAAGGCACAAACGTCAGAAGTTACGCTGGCGCCTTCGAAGCCGAAGCTAAAGCAAGGCTAAAGCTAGACGACAAATCAACCGTAAAGAAAGCTAACATTAAACGGTCAGAGTGGCGGCCCACAGGCACAAATCAC
This sequence comes from Podospora anserina S mat+, assembly GCF_000226545.1. Classification (NCBI taxonomy): domain Eukaryota; kingdom Fungi; phylum Ascomycota; class Sordariomycetes; order Sordariales; family Podosporaceae; genus Podospora; species Podospora anserina. Next base: position 1,512,215 of record NW_001914857.1, read on the forward strand.
TCCACAAGGCACCGGCATACAAAAGAAGGCAACTTCGGATGGAAACAGGTTAGACTCACAGCGAGTATTAGTTGCTAGCCTGCTAAAATTACAAATCCCACAGGCACCGGAGCTGGGAAAGGAAATTACATCTGCTCAATAGAAGAAAGCGGCTGAGCCACAAAAAAAGGGCACGACATCTCAGAAGTTAGCTGAGCCTCAGACTGCACCTACTCAGTAGAGGAAGATGACAGAGCCAGCGATAAAGGGAACGACGTCGATTCCCGAGAAGTTGGCTGAGCCACAGAGAAAGGGAACGACGTCAACTTCCCAGAGGAAGGAGGCTGAGCCAGTGAGAAAGGGAACGACGCTAATTACTTAAATGGCCGGGCCACAGAGAAGGGGAACCTCTGGGCAACCTCCTACGTTTAATATACAAAGAAAAAACTCTTCACAGTTGCCCATGGCCGAAAGAAATCAGAAACACCCGCCACAGTATAATTATTCAGTAGGCTTGCGGGTTTTTCCTGTAGCCCCGGATCAAAAGTCTTCGCAAGGGTAGGCTACTGCATCACACAAGCCTGCTACCCCCACAGCACACAGCTTGGGACAGTATCACAAAAAACAGGGTACTTCACAAATACCCGGATAGCCTTCAGCGGGGTAAGAATAATCCGAATCTCAAAAGAACTATGCAATAAGAGTAACTCCATATAGTATAGAAACAGAGATATTCCCTAACAGCCTGACAGGTTCCAAGCGCAAGGCCTCCGGCCCTCTTCTAACGACCGGCACAAAGCGTTTCCGCCCAGACACCGTAAGAGCGAATGTACAAATTAACGGGAATGAAGAGCTTGCCACAAAGCCATTATCTCACAGGGATTCAGATACACGCCAATCAGTTCAAATAAATGACGCCCCGCAAGGGGTATTAGAAACACAGTCGAAGGAACCATTCGACGAAGACACCATTATGGCTGAGTCGCTAGTTGAAATCTCATTTACCAGCAACCGAAATAGAAAGAGGTAAAAGAAGTTAGTGGATAGCGAAAAAAGTATCAATAATAAAAATAATAGGAAGCGAAAACGACAAAACTCGCACTCTTCTGGCGACGAGGTAAATATCAGGCCCTTTGCTCAAACATATCAGTCCAATCAGCACCAGAGTCATGAGGCTTCTTCTCAACCAATGCAACACAAAAAGTTCACCCTTCAACCTAGTGTATCTCCGGAAAACAACATATCAACGGACCAAACGTTAATAAATTCGAATAAAGCAGCCGAAGTTCACATACCGCAAAAGCCGAATATTATATTCGAATCGATATACAAGAACTTTCAGAATTAACGTCCTAAACCGCAGGAAAATCCTATATCCCAAGAGAAAAACTCACCAACTAGTCAGCCTGCGCAGCTATCGGGACAGGAGCCCGCTCGAGTGAACAGCCCAAAAAGCCTACAAGGCGAAGCACAAGCATCGCATATGGGTGAGCAGCCCAGATCCCGGGATACATTAACACCAGAAGAATATTCACATACATGTCATCAATGTAAAAAGATGTTTGATAAAGAGAGGCAGCTGTTTTCCGGACAATCACTACCGTCCGTGACTCCAAATGTGAGCCACATACACCCGCATTTCTCAACCACGAAGCAAGAGGTTAACGAAACTTGGCCACCGCATATCCGACGATCGACCAGCACGTGTACTTTGGATGGGAGGCCGGTATTGCCGCAACAATACCAAAGCCAGTTATTCACGCAACGGAATTCGGGCATAGAGAACGAGGCTTGGCCACCACAAGGTGCTCGATCGGCTAGTATATCCACACCGCCACAATACTAAAGCCAGCCATTTACGCAACTTAATTCGGGAACGCATTATTCACCTCCAGACAGTCGATACCACTATGCGAGAGGAATTAGTCCTTATGCGGACGAGCGGGAATTATTTTAACAATTCTAAGACTGGTGTGTTCGCCAGCATGTGAACGCGCCCAATCGTTTAGCTTCTCGACAACCTACAGAAATTCCCCTCTTTAACTCTAACAGTTTACTACCAAAATCAAATTCGAAAGATAACTTCACCTATCTATCTTCGTCTTTGAAAATAGAGCTTGCGCTAAACAGAAGACTCGCCAAGATACAATCGGGAAAGCCTGCAGGACAGCCGCCCACCTATTTAACATTTGATATTCAGAATGGAAACTAATATTATAGATGTAAGGGTAAAGTTATTGGTCTCGATAGACTTCTCGGTACGCAGTATCTCTATGTCGTTAGAATAATGCCAAACGGTGTCCCGCAAGGACATCTCCTTAAGGCCAACCAATTTCCCGAAATACAAACATAGCTGGCACCCTACAACAACGCCATTACGAAAACGGAAGTTGTTAATTTGAAGCCGAAAGATGTAACGGTGTTGAGTTTTGCTATTATCACATCGAGTGGCACTCGTAGAACACCAGTGGTTAAAATCGAGCTATTCAATCATCGAACCAATAGCATCCAGCTTTGCTCAAGAACTTTATTAGTAAATACTCTTTCCACGGCAACCGTCACAGCGACATTAAGGGAGATCTCAAAAACGACCTCGCAAGATGTATCCTTTTTGGATAAATAGACTGCGAAATGTTTTGGGAAGGGACATAATGAATTTAAAGACTGGGCTTGAAAGTATTGGTTCTTTGAAGGATGTAATATTTTTTTAAAGTAGATTGAATTTTAAGAAGAATCCACCCTATAGAATTAGCTACAAAATACTCCATCTTATCCATTGCTAGAATAATGCTGAAAAAGTGAGTAATAGCCACCTTTCCTAGCAATAAGATCTTGATGTGTTCCCTCTTCGCAGACTTGACCATTGTTTGATAAAAATAATATGTTGTGGGCGTGCATGACCGAGGATAATCGGTGCCTAGAAGCAATGAGTGATTAGTACCTAGGTGAATGACCTCCAAAAAGATAGGTACATACGCAATAAGAATTGTTGTCTTTCCTTGGAACCACTCTCTCAGGTTTATGTTTACTTGAGTCTCAGTATCGGCATCGATTGCACTGGTTCCCTCGTCTACAACAACAATATCGGGGTTTTGGATAAATAAGCGAGCTAGCCCAAATCTTTGTCTTTCCCCGCCCGACCATCCACTACTGTGCACTCGATTAATATTGTCCCAGGTCACAAATGTTATTCAAACTTACCCTCCACGGCTAAGTACCTTATGGTATCCGTTCTCGCGACTCATGATACAATCGTGGATGTTCGCCTTCTTGCAAGCCTCGCGGACCTCTTCGAAGCACAGGATACTTACCACGCACCCATATAGAAATTTCTCGGGCGGCGAGAGGCAGCGGATCCTCCTGTCCCTTCCCCTGACCAACTTCCATACTTTATGCATAAGCTGACTTTTCTGGTATGTCAGTCATCGGCTATCCTCCATCAGGCATGTCGAACAGATTTTTGTACTGGGTACAAACGGCAAAATCACGGAGCGCGGCACTCATAGCACAGGAGAGGTTCTAGTCATGCGTAGAAAACAACATCGTACTGTTAAAATCTGTAGATTTTTGAGTAGAAAGAGAAAGTTTGGAAGAAGAAGACTACAAAGCCAAGTTCACAAATTGTTACTGTACCTAAGCACGCTTTAATCGTAGTGTACCGAGTCACGAATGTATGATCATCGCGGCAGCCCTGCGCTCATCAACTTGCGAGGGACAAGCGCCTCTTCCGGCCCCATATCGGCTTCCGTCAAAGAGCCGTGATCCCCAGCCCGGGACAAACACACGCAAAATTGCGCTGAGATGTCGGCCGAACAGTGAGCATCAAGGTATGGATCTTAAGCACAGACAAAAAGGAAGAAATGCAAGGGTGAAAAAGTGGGATAGAATAGTAGGGTAGGTAGGATGATGGCTCATGATCCCAAAAAAGCTACATGGTTAGGCATGGAAGCCCTTCCCCGCATTGGACAGGATATCAATGAAGATTGATGACATTATTGAGTTGGCTCCAGAATATCACTACAATTTTCCCCTCCCGCCGCAGCATCCTTCCCCCCCGCAACAATCGCCATCTCCAATACAGCAGCGATTTGCAACAAACCGGAGCCGCTACTACGCGGAAGAGCAGGACCGAGGAAGGTGACCCGAGAGCGCCGCCAGTTACTCTCTATCGTCCATCGCCCGCACACGGTATCGCCCTCTCTCTTGCCTAGCCAACCCGGCATTGCATAGACATCCGCTAACCAGCTCCAGGATACATGATGGCTGATGCCGCAGCCGACTCCCGCCCGGACAAGCGACTTAACCAACGACTGCCGCGCCCTATCGACGACGGCCCGTAGCAGCATGTCTGGGTTATCCACTCCGAGTAGAACGTAGAGGGACGCCCGCGACCGGCTGACGCGGAGCAGCGCACCACCATCTCCGGCGGCCATGCCGGCGCTTTAAGGAGGCTGCGCGTATACCGACTTCCAAAAAACCACTACCTCTATGTCCGATGGGATTTGCCATCGACGCAGGCCGAATTCACAACCCTTGGAAGAAAGCTTGGGGTCGACTACAGCCTCGTACAGTCACTTTCCATCAATTGGCTGTCCTGGAAGTTCCGTGTCCGCCCGGTATTCGTTGAGCATCACAATGGCCTGCCGTTTGGCAGAATCTTAGCCGAGACGTGCGCCTTGAGGGCTTCGATGCGAGAGCGGGAGGGGATAGATTCCCATGAATGCATAAGCCTGTTGTAATATACCACGCTTGCCTTTGGATGTTTGGATACTCGTTTTGATGAGGGTAGATAACTTTAGTGAAGGAGGTTAAGGATATCCCTCCTAAGCTTTCCTCACACCCCAGTATAGTATATGTCAACTATCAAAGAGTCCTCCAGCCACTCGCTATATTCAACCTTATTGCCTATCCCATTCGTCATTGTCTACTGAGCACCACCAAAGTAATGCTTCAACGTCTTCCCGTCAGCTCCACCATCCAGGCCATTGCTGTAATCCGCCCCCAGTGTCCCCAAGTTCGTCTTACCACACGAAGATCCGCTCCAACCTACCTTCGTGGTGAGAACAGCTAAATCCAAGTATACAAGGCTAGCCGAGTACGCGGCTGGGCGGGGAGAAGAGCGGGTTGGGGCTCCTGCATTAGTGCAACTTTTTACAGCCACCCCCGGCTGACCTAACGACAGGGATCACAAAACTGTGATGCCTGTAAGTGTTAATGGGCCTCTTGTTCAACGATGTAATTTTAGCCCGCAATACATGTCCGCAGTTACGTCTAGCTAGTTTTGGTTTCCGGATATAGGGGAACCGGCCGCCTGGACGAGCATCTAGAGCGCTCATATTCTACTAGTCAATGTTAGCTCGCTCACATTAACTTCCGGGGCTGATGCGTGTACGGCGTTCAATCTGCACTTTCAAGGATCACAGTTTTGTGTTCCATATCATCAGGTCAGCTTTACCATCTTACAGGCATCACAGTTTGTGATCCATGTCGCCAGGTCAGCCTTTGGCCCATCTGCACTTTCAAGGATCACAGTTTTGCGATCCCTGTCATTAGGCCAGCTTTTGGGTCATGTTCCGAGCCAACCTTCTGATTTACACAATCGGCAGTTGACGCTAAAGTCGAACTACCCACACTCGGCATCACTATGAGCTAGTAAATTAGGAAATACTTGAACTTAATGAAGTCTATTGTCTGTAAAGACAGTTAAAGTATTTAAGTCTGACCGATACTCCCCTATTTACTTTCATACCTATCTCTTATTCTCCACAAGCCAGACACAGTTTACCTCTATTTATTATCGGTTTACTAGCACCTTTTACTTCTACTCTCAGCATATCAATATAGTCAAGTTGAGAGACGTTCTCCTTCAGGCCCCGTTTCCAGATAATACTGCCTCATTTCACAGATTACCAGGAGCTGGCAGACCCACTCTAACCCAGAAGCCCTAGGCGCGAGACTATCATGAGATCCAAAACCTTCAATACTATCTAAACCCTACCGAAAACGACATCGATCAAGTATTTGGGCCTGAAGATACTTTAGACGCCTATCTCCTGAACAGGGAGGTAAGCCCTCTAAACGTCACTACCGAATTGTTACAGACGGAGGGCGACTCTGTTAGGATATTCTACACCAAAGTCGCAGAACCCATCCAGCTCGCCTTCCAACCAGTTATCGCTTTACGGTCAGAATCAGGACCTCTTGGCCCAACCGACGTTAACCAGACCATTGACTTCACTTGGGGATATAGAAATCATTGCCTTATAATAGGGGAACTTAAAAGGCATGGGATAATCGATGTCGATAGGTGGACGGGAGTGGCTGGACAAAATACTACTCGGACCTGGCTAGGAAAGGAGCTAAGAGGGTAAGTATAATAGCCCCATAATAATAACTGTTTACTGATAGATATATAGATACTGCTATAAATACAAATGCTTCGCTGGAATAATATTTGACGGCCAGCACCTTATGATCCTTATATTTCATGCTCAGGCAGCTCGGAATATCCGCGACCAAAACTGCTAAGTTACTGCCCTTTTTTTCACAAGTAACTGGGAAACATTACGCTATGGCCTCTTCCGGACCATGACCCATCAGATTCGGAGAATGCAAGCTGCCGAGCCCCTGGAAGTAATCTTGGATGGTTATCATCGTAGATTCAGATGGTATTTAGGAATGCTTTATTGGGTTGATAGGAACGATGAATACGACGCGCATCCCAATGGTTATATACGGTAATTTTATGTGTCCGGGGTATGGTACTGGATTGACGGGGATGGGCAGCGGGTCTGGGATACTATCGGCCTCGGGTTTTAACATCTGCAGTTTCCGCCTAATTGAGTTTTGGTGCCTAGAAAAGTGGATCCCACTCGTTTGCTTGTGCTACCTTCTTCTTTTTATAAAAACCTTAAGCCAATTCCACCTCGCTTAATTTTCCTGCGACCATTCTCCTCTATCACTCTACCCTATCAATTACTTCAAGATGGAAGACAATGAAGACTGCGGAACTAAGGTATATACTTTAACTTCTAAATACTAAAATTTACTATTATTAATCGTAGTTCTATAGGACATACAGTTTGGCTTCCGACGTTTTCGAGCACCTGCAAAACGAATCTACGCGAATCGGAATGTCTTTCTCTTGGATGTCCCGCCGAACCCAATTGCTAGCTGGCTATTATTTTGGATGCCGCAGCTCGTCCGCTGGCTACAGCGATTACTACCAGAGTGGTTCTTGCCGACAACTGTTATTCTAAAGGAGCGAAACCCCACCAAGGCTGATAGCTACGAAAACGAAATCGATACATACCTGCATCTTCGATCCCTCCAGGGTACCCACATCCCGCGTTTGTTTGGTGAAGTAACCGTTAGCGACCCCCACGCGCAGAGATACCAGATCAGTAAGCGACCCACTCCTGCTATCCTCCTAGAAAACGTCGAAGGAGTATCGCTATACAATCTTCCAACCGAAGAGCTAGGGAATCCTCGCCTTCTTGAGGAACTCGAGGATATGTATAACCTACTTACGGAAAAAGGGGTTGTTCATGGGGATCCAAAGCTCCACAACTTTCTACGTGTTGATAAGAAGATCGTTGCTATCGACTTTGAGTTGTCCTACCCTCTTCCTAGTGATATAACGAATGAGCATGAATTGGAGGAATTAAAGAGCGAGATTAAGGAACGGGAAAAGCAGGCACAGGAGGCAAAATTGGAACGTCTCGTCCCGGGCCCTGTCATTGTAAATGGTTTACGGGTACGAAAGAGGACGGATTTGCCGCCTTCCGGCACAACGACCCATAACGAGCAGAGGGGTGACGAGGGGCTGTCTACCCTGGGAGCTCAGCTACCTAAGGTGTGTTCTCGGCACGGGCGTGTTGGGCCGCGGCCGGGAACGACATATGGTGGATGAGGTGGAGAGGTGGTGTGGTGAGAAAGAAGGGGAGGAAATGGAGGTTAGCGGAAAGTGAGACGTGGGGGGTGCACTCGGGAAGGATGGATGGGCACTGACGGGAGTAGGAGGGGTTTCTATGTAGGAGCCGGGTGGCCGGGTTTATCTGCCGTTTAGCTCTTCTCCCTTAGTCAAATCACATGTTAGGCAAGGCCGAGCTCCGGCATGCCGACAAGAGGAGTGTGCTCGCGTGGATCTTCAACTGTACGCAACTGCTTCTGGCCTTCGTGTTCGACGGGTACTGCTAGATTCTGTAACACATTAGCAAGACATCTCAGGAAGGAAAGGACCGTCTCACCTTTTGATGTAGTATCCTGCCCTTCGGGTATAAGTGGATTGAAGAAGCCATTCACTGGGCACTGCTTCCCACGCGGCCACAATTGCCCGGCGAAGTGGCCCAGGCCGTGGGTTTTCCACATCGTAATGTAATTCAATTCAATTTTTCATCCAAAACCTCACATGTTCAATAGGATTCAAATCAGGACTTTTTGCCGGCCAATTCAAATGTTCAATGCCCACACTGGTCATGACGCACAGGCCAACCCGCAACAGATTCTTAAATGTTACAGGCGATAGAGACTTTGACTGACGTGCCTGTCCCGCCCCTGCCCCACTCCTTTTTTTCGGCCTGGCTTCCTTCTGACTCTTGGCACGTGCCTAGCCAAGTCAGGCTCCATCAAAGGAGCCCCCACCTGTAACTCCGCTCGACCACGACATTCCCGCAACGACCTCCAGCGTGCTGATCTCGCTCATGGACCCAATAACTTCGCTACCAGTACATACCAACGCAGAATCACAAACTCATGTCTCAAAGCCAGCAGGCGTACAGTGAACGGGACTAGGCCCATCGGCCGTCGTATTGAGCGGGAGATCCAACTATCTAATTAACCCTAGCCAACCCGAGACAGTTTCCACATTGGTGGTACGTGCTGTCACATGCATGACGGGTAAGGTCCACCATAAATCAAAATTGTTATGATATCATGGCGTCTCCAAAGCAAGGCCCCCCTTGACAGCAGGTAGCAATAGCGCAACAACATCCAGCGATACCCGTAAGAACTTGTCTAACCCAAGATATTTCACCCCCTCTCATCGTTGTTGTGGTGGCTGTTGGTTGCAGCTCAAAATTCATCCTCTCTTTTTGACTGATATTCGGGCATTTCGTCGAGTGTTCACCGGCTGACATGGCTGAAGCTGGCATGTCGATCTGCGAATGTAAGCGTGGTGATCTGGTCTATCAAGAGATGTGGTAAGGTACCTTGAGTCAAGCAACGGGGAGAGCTTCTGAGGAGATAAATTACGTTATTTGTGGAAGTGGTATAGGAAAAAGGCACGTTCAAGACGAAGACCATACGTTCTTTTTAAGGGATACAGAAGAGATTAAAGCATGTGTTTGGCGGAGGGAGTGGCGGAGGGAGAGGGCGGAGGGAGTGGCGGAGGGAGGGGCGGAGGGAGGGGCGGGCGGAGCAGAGACCGAGGGAGAGGATTGCAGGGGTCAAGGAGATGCAAGTGTCGCTTTTCCGCAGAACGGTACCTGTTTTTTATTACCGGCATACCACCATATATAGTCAGATATCCCGAAGATATCGAACCGCCGCCAGCCACGTTCCATAGCTTTGGTCGGCAGCCCGATATGTGGGAACGATTCTCTCAGCCGTATGTTTCCCAGCTTGGGAAGATTGTATTGCCATTGGAAATGCCCGAGTTTCTTTCGCACGCTCTGGGCAATCAGTCCCCACTTCCCCAGCTCCAGGCATAGGTACTTATGAGAGGAAATATAAGGGAATCTTGCGCCAACATGAATCCAAATACGTTCCACTATCACTGCCCACTGTATCACCACGATATATTTCCCTCCAGATTCACGCGTATAAATCAATTATTACTACCAGGATTGCAAGTATGTCCTGCCTGCGAATGGGAAACTCAGTCCTTCCCGGTCTTCTTCCCGATGGAGTTACTGCGGTCGAAGCATGATTTCAGGGTCACTTACGACATGTCCCTTGGAAAGTACTCACGTTTGTCTGACATATATCGCTCTAGAAGCCCCATCATCAGATTCATTAGGAAGGAAAGAGTGCTGAACATGAAAGAAAGAAACTCGGAGATTTCTCACGATATTGCCGCTGCCCGCTTAAGCAGAACTGGAAAGGTCATCTGCTCTCATTAGCGCGGATTGGCTATTTCTGACGCTCCCAGTTTCAGTTTGACCCCTCTTCACCAACGCTCTCAGATTAGAGTGGCTCGGTAGATCCCGAGTTAGAACGGCGCGGTCGGCCGTGCCATGACACCGTCGCCCGAGGACAAGAGTTGATGGATGCCGCTGGCGGCGCGGTTGTCATTGGTGGCATTTCTGCTCCACTAACAGGTCAACGACGGCACGGTTGCTGAGCGATTGTTGCTTCATATTCCTGTGGCCGTTTCAGATGACCCTTATAATTCAGCACTTAGAGCTCTCAAATTTTGCAAATTCAGCATCATCGTACCATCCTCGGCCCCATCAGCTCAAAAAGATAACCAGAAGTGCGACTCTCCGACGGCCCAAGGCATCCCGTGCTATGCCCAAAAAGCGTCGAACAACCCGTGCTCCCAAAAAATATAGCGGCGCCTGCAAGCGGCATACCTCGCGCGCTCACAAATGCTCGGTTAGTTTCCAGCACCTAACGGGCAACATAGAAGCCACCATATCATCACCGAATGAACACACGAACGAACCCGGCCCGGAAGGCAACACTGATCTTGCGACAATCCAAGCCATACAACCCCAAACGACTCAGTCACAGGCCTTCGATTTGATTGATCAAGTTTTGATGGCGGAGTAGGACTCCCTTTTCGAACAGCCTCAGAATTCTTTCCCGGAAGGCCAATATCAATTTCAGATAGCAGAATGGGACTTTCTTGCCTCTGTGTGGGCCGCCCCGGGCCTGGCCGGGGGGACCGAAGATGCGGCAGGATTTGGCTATGACTGGACGAATTTTGATGAAAATTCCACCAAGTTGGACCATGGTTATGCGGGGCTGGTTGATGGCAGCATGGGCTCGGATAATGGCCAGCTTTTTGGTTTAGAAGATATTTGGAGTGGGTTGGAAGCATACGATATACATCAGTTCATGGACAGTCATATTAGGGAAATATAAAGGCTGAATTAGATTACTTAAAATGTAGTTGGAAGGTGATGTTGTTATTTACGGTGGTGGGCTGAAGATAAATAAAAGACAGATATAGGTCGCCAGGAGTAAATACACATGAAAGATTTTGCTACCAAGAAACTGAGAAGCTACCTTAGGTAAAGACGAAAAAACTCCATGCTTGAAGACCCCAAATCACGAACGAACTGTTATGTCTACTACGCTTGAGTCAAAGTGCTGCTACCAACTGGGAAAGCCTACATACTCTCTTTCCGCTTTTTCGTATCAATGTCCTGGACACCGTTATCCTTCCTTTTCCGCTTTCTTTCTATCTTGCCACACACAGCTGTTCCCGCTTGTCCGTCCTGCTGATGACAGTTCCATGTATGGTCCAACCACTCCTCGCGTGTTTTTATTTCCACCGCTACCAAACCTTTCCTCTTGCATTCCGGGCATTCAAATGGCTTTTTGAACATCTTGCTATGGGACTTATTGACATGTCTTGAGTGGCTATTTCCGGGGTGGTGCATTTGTTCGCAAAACAGGCATCGGGCTGATCTGGTCGTTGGTGTTTTAGTTGGACGTCCCTTTTTGTCAGACCTTTTACTAGGCAACCACGGCGTATAATTTATACCGTGGCACTTGGCTGTGTGGTTACTCCACGCCTGAGGACCTTCAATAATAATATCGGGACAAAGGGGGCATGGTATAGGTTTGTCGAACGTCCCCTTCTTGAAGTGTTGATCTTGGTTGTGCCGTGTTAAACCATTACGGTTAGCGAAGGTGCGTTGGCAAAAGAGGCATGTCCATGCCTTAGTATCAGGTTCCTCAACCATCGTCTGCGCTTCGGTGAGAGAATGTATCACTGCCTTAAGCTCTGTGACACGGTGCCCCAAATATGAGACGAGCATTCGACAGTATATCTCGGTTCTCCTTGGCTTCCCAAGATCTCTGCCAGCCAAAAACCTGCCCATGTAACCTCCTTGGTCGTGAGGATGGGGGGCAGGAGGGGTGCCTCGGGGTATCGGGATATCTTCAATCGACTGGCCTAGCGCCCGGCGTCGATCCACCTCTTCCAAATATTCACCTCTCCGCTTTTCCACCATCAAGGCCAGTATCTGTTTCCGTCTATTCGCCAGCGTAGCATAAGCTCGACTGATATCGGGAGAGGAGGATCTTGTTTTTGCCTGTTCATACTCCCAAGTAAGCTTGGTAATATCCTCACGTTGTCGTAGACTTTTCTCATCCTCTTCGGTAGGATATAGGGGTGCATTGACGTCTCTGAGAAGTGTGGCGCGCTGAAGACTGCGAAAGAGTGAGTGGTGTTCTCCTGCGGCATCAGTGCCAAATATGATTGGCATAAGCTCCTGGCGTATATGCTCTGGCTGGTAGCTCGATTCAAACACAGCTGTTGTATTTGACATAAGGTGACCGCGCAAGGCCGGAGTCAGAGGGCCTGTGTCAAGGTTAGTGAGGGCTTTAAAAGATCGTCAGGTTTGAATCGTACCATCGAGGAGAGACCCTGCACCAACGCGCAGCGAGTAAGGCCTGATCGTGTCGCGGTTTCCCGCCACACGCCACAACTCATTCCACATGCCCCAATACTTATAGTAGGGCATAGGGAAAATCTCTTGCTCCATTTTGTCTTCTTTCCATCTAAGATCGAGGCAGTCCGTCTGGTCTAAGTTTGGTCGCGTCAGTATCTCCTCTAAAGAACCAAACTCAGCCTCGAAAGCATTGTCGTGAATAGCTTGTGCGATAATCAAGCTGAGAAGACAGATCGTCTGGCATGGGACAAGAGTAATAGAGAATTGTACGCTATAAAATATTAGAAGAGGAGTCTCAAAGTACTATTTGCTGACCACTTACACTGCATTGTGTGAGTTTGCGGTATACTGGCGCCTCTTATTGTGAACAATCTTAATCGTTGCGCAAATCGCAAGATTTTTCGGATTATTATCAACTCGCAAGCATCGAATACGAACATGCTGATATTTAAAGGAGACAATAGAGCCAGGGCGGAACCCAAATCCTGCGAGTAGAAGGACCGAGTGAAATGCAACCCGTTGCCTTGCGGTACATCGGAGATCTGATGGTCGTGTCCAGAGCGTGTCCAAAAGGAGAATAATATCGTCAGATGTTAGAACTTTCTTCTCAAATGTTTGCTCCCTGGATAAATAAAGCTCATCGCTCAATTCAACTCGAATCCACTACGTAACTAGTTAATACTTGATCGAAAATAAGAAAATGAAAAGACTAACCCTGGATACATCGGCGACAGGTCCAGACCCGGGATTGCCCCCGGCCCCCACGTCCGCCCATCTTAACTTCCATTTATGTCTATTATTCGGGTCGTTGTGTCGTGCTTCGTTCAGAATAGTTGTGTCGGCCATGTAGACGATATTCCTCCAGAAAGTAAGAGCCGACTTCGCCGCGGATATGGTCTGAACTACTTGTGTTTCGGATTTACCAATGGCCGGGCGCTTTTGTCGTGACCGTAGAACGTACTCATAGAGAAATGCCCGAATCAGGCTTTTGGGTTTATCCTTATTCTCACAAAAGTCCATCCAAGCAGTCGTCATGCTGTAATCTTGGTAGGGAATAGTACGATACCACCTACGAAGCTGTTAGTGGCTTGCCTTCTTGAACTATTTAAGGTACTAACCACTCAAACTTTTGCCAATCTCTTTGGGCGGCTTCCTGGGCTTTTTTACTGACGGGTACAAACTCGAGGATCGGATTTGACTCAAACCGCTGGATAAGTTGAGCAGCGCTTACGAGCCCGGCGTCCTCATCATCCGAGTCGAGTGAAATTTGGAGAACTCGAGGCATGGTTATTAGAAGGCGTGGACGAGGATATGCTTGACGTGATGCTGGTGGATGATGGTTGATGGATGATGGTTGATGGATGATGGTTGATGGATGATGGTTGATGGATGGTGGGTTGAGTTGGCTAGCTGATGTTAACCCGCAACGAAATGATGGCGGGAATCCATATAAATATTATGGATTAAAATTATCTATTTAAAGTAGTGGCGCTGGCATAACGGTGTTTTGGACGTTATGGCTACGCCATTTAAAACGGGCACAGCCGTTAATTGCTTAACATGAAGATCTGTTGCGGCCATTTTCAGCCCTCGTTCTGTCACAAATTTGGGTGGTAGATATCTCAAAAGATAAAACTGGTAGAGCCGAACCAGTACTCAGGTGGGTGACCACTGGGGAATCCTCGGTGTTGTATGTATTTTTTGGTCTATTTCCCCCCCTAAGCCCTTTTCTAAGGGCTAGCATTTACTACATATTCACCATCCGGCTCCTTGATTGCTTTATCTTGGAGTGTCAAGACATGTTCACACGAAAGATTAAGCATAGTGGGTGGATCAGGTAGCACGGCATTTCACTAGTGCGATTACTTTTGGAAGCTGCACCGGCACATCACCTGCCTCCCGCGTTTGAAGATAGACAGCTTGCAGGTGAGCCCCCATCTTTAGGAAGAAATATACCTCATGATTCCTGGATACAAAATGTGGGATGAGACAGCGGGAGCAGTCGTCATACCCCACGGGATTCCTCATGCAGAGAGCAGCACTGCGGCTGAGCGCTCAAGGGGGAAGGACGTTGAGGTGTGGCGTATGCAGCTTGCGAAAAGGGGGAAGGTGGGCGGTGGGTTGTTATCAGATGGGCTTCATGAGGGAGGGACATGATGCCATTCAGTTGAGGCAACGACTTGCAGATAAATACGATGATTCATCATGGCAATCTCTAGCTTAGCTGCCCAACCTCATCCATATCTTTAAACACTGCCCGCTTATCACCTGCCGAAATGTTGTTCTCTACCGCCCTGCTGGCACTCCTCCCGGCAGTCCTCGCGGCCCCTGCTCCATTGATCCAACCCCACGACCCGTCCGCTAAGCTCATCCCAGGTAAATACATTGTCAAGTTCAAAGATGATTCCTCCGACGTCCTGATCAGCAAGGCCCTTGGTGGTCGAAAGCCTGATTACCTTTACAAATCCAAAGGGTTCAAGGGGTTCGCGGGGGCTCTTGATGCTGCCTCACTAGACAAGATCAGGGGCCTCCCAGAGGTGAGTCTTTTGTCCCCCTCTCCGTTGGTTGTAGATTATTGACATGATAGTAAAAAGGTCGAATACATCGAACAAGACGCTTCCTTCACCATCGGCTCTGCCGCCGAGCTAGTCTCGAAGCGGTATCTCATCACGCAAGCCAACGCCCCCTGGAACCTGGCGAGGATCTCGAGTCATACGCTTGGGTCGACGGTGTACAGGTATGACAACAGCAGCGGGTTTGGGACTTGTTCGTACGTGATTGATACGGGGGTTCAGGTTACGCATCCGGTGTGTGTCCCCTCTCTTTTAGAATAAAGTGGGATAGATGCTGACGTAAGTTGAAGCAATTCGCCGGCAACGCCGCCTGGGGCACCAACACTGCCGGTGACGGGATCAACACCGACTCCAACGGGCATGGCACCGCGCTTGCTGGCGTCATTGGTGCGCAGATTTATGGTGTGGCGAAGAAGTCAAAGATTGTTGCTGTCAAGGTGTTGGGTGCTTCTGGTTCGGGGACCACGTACGTTCCCCCCTTCTTCCCACCCCCCCCTCTTCTCCTATCGTGTCTAACCTTGTGTAGATCAGGTGTAATCGCCGGAATGAACTGGGTCATCCAAGACAAGGCCACTCGTGGCTGTCCAAAGGGTGTTTCGGCCAATATTGCGCTTGGGGGGTCCTTCTCCGCAGCTATGAACAACGCTGTTGCTGCCATGGTGTCCAACAATGTGTTTGTGGCTGTTGCTGCTGGGGGGAGTAACACTAATGCTGGAAACACATCCCCGGCGAGCGCGCCGCAGGCTTGTACCGCTGCTGCGAGCACGGCGAGTGATGCGAGGGCTAGTAGTTCGAATTATGGGGCTGTGATTGATATTTTTGCGCCGGGGGAGAGGATTTTGACGGCTTGGATTAATGGGGGGACGGTGAGTAATTTCCCTACTCTGGGGTGATGGGGAAAGGGAGATGACTGACAATGGAATAGAATACGCTTTCTGGAACGTCGTTTGCTGCGGCACATATCACGGGTTTGGGGTCGTATTTGTTTGGGCTGCCGAATGCGAGTCAGACAGGGGCAAATATGTGTGCTTATATTCAGAGCATTGCTACGGTGGGTGTGTTGACGGGGGTGCCGGCGGGGACGGTGAATTTGTTGGCTTATAATGGGTGGGATTTGTTTACTTTCCCCTGAGGGTTGCCAGGGACGAGAGTAGGGGGGTTGTAAGTAGGTAGGTATATGTGCTCGGCAACATTGTTCTTAGTGACATATGTGGGAAACGATCTGTGACTTTGTAAGTAGGCATTCATGTGTTTCGCTTGAGTTACACTGTGTTTATATGGAATGGTATAAAGTCATCATCATGATGTATCTCTTGCTAACTCGCGGGCAAGACGCTCATTATAATGGTTACCTAAACCATTGCGTACCCAGTGGCCCGCCAAACTTATTAACTCCAGCCCAACTCCTGCCAAAAACTGAATGAGCTCATAAACAATGGAACATAATTTCTCCATGATCTCGTGTAAATCCTCAAGAAAATCGCTAATTTCACGCTCACACCTTAACAAACCCAAAAGTACCTGATACCCTGTTCTGTTCCAGCTACCTCCTAGTATTTTTCTTGCGTCTCCTTTCAGCCCAATGTAGGAAATGAGCTGATCTGAGCTGAGCCGGCCCTTGACTTGACTTGGCTCGGGCGAGCTTCTCGAAAGTCGTCCCGTGGTCTTGCAGCGCCAGAGCGAGCCGGATGACGGTGGAAAATAACTCAAAGGTTAGGTCTTCGATGTTGTGCAGGTCTACTGGCTTGGTTGGTGGTTCAGGTGGTTTCTCGTGGATGTCCCCTTTGGCAGGCACTGTTGTCACAGCATCCTGGTAGCGAGCGCAACGGTCGCCGTATTCGATGAGATGCTTGACGAGTTCGAGGATATCGCTCACTGTCCAGATACCAGTCTGTGACGTGACTCGTAATTCGGGGAGCACTGCTTCTGTGTCGGCGTCGCCGCCAGAGACTGACGTCTGGGCCATCTCTTCGAACCGTCTCTGTTTTTGTCTCTGTTGCGTGAGTTCCATGGTGATTGCGTCGGCCCTTGCCATTGAATTCGTCACGGCAAAGGCGTCATTCTTTGTCGAAGGGCTCATCATGACTTGGTCGGAGTCATCATCCCCCGGGTGCCTCATCATGTACCGTTGTCTTCGGGTTGAAGCTTTCATGTACATCGCGCGCTCACGAGGCCATCCAAACCATGGATCTGGATCATACCTTTCACCGTAACCGTACCATGGTTCGTCAAACTCTGGTAATGCCCATTGGAATGATGACAGGGCGGTGTTGTCACGGTGCTCGCGGCGGCGGAGCGAGCGGCTGACTCGGTCAAGGCATCTCGATATCAGCTCACGGATTCGACCGAGAACGTAATTAATGCCAGCCCAGAAGCGGGCCTTGCTCAAGAAGTCCTGGTGGCGCAGATGATTCATGGTATTTTCGTGATGGGGAACAACCCGCTTGATGGCGTCTAGCTGATCTTGGAAAGGAATTCTGGCGAGCAGCCGCCTATTGATAAACGCCTCATCCGGCATGGTGGTCATGGGGATTGTCCATTGATGGACAACGCTTGCGAGAAGTTCATGCTCTCCGAGGGCCTCTTCTTCTAGCCAGCTGGGTGCTGATGCCTTAAGCAATGTCTCGTAGTTTGTCGAGGCGAAATCCAGAACATTCATCCTGTTATACCGCGGCCGGGGATCGAGGGACGACCTCACCCTGCTGTACGCCAAGGTCCAGAACATGGGAGATTCGAGCCATTCGGCATTTTTGGATCGTAACATCTCAAGGACCTCGTCCGATCCCTTGACCAAGGAAACCCTAGGATGCGCAAATGCGGCCTGGGCAGCTGTGCCGAAACAGCCAGCAACTATGTTGGGGTCGGCATCGTTGGCCAGGAGTAGCTTGATGGTACTGATCTTCCTGGATGCGCAGGCCGCCTGCAGAGCGGTGCCGAAGGGGTCGGCGAGATGATCTACGGCCACGCCAGGTGGCTCAAGAAGTAGTTTGACGACCGCATCATGGCCGCGGAATGCTGCGACGTGCAGTGGACTACCAAGATTTCCATCTGCTTGGTCACCTGTCTTTGTGTCGGCGTGGAGCAGCTTCATTGCTTGGAATAGGCTTTTCACCACTTCAAGGTGACCCTCGGCTGCAGCTGCATACAGCGCAGTCCCGTGGGGTCCTTTCTCCGCATTCACATCGGCGCCTTGTTGGAGCAGGAGGTTAATAATATCAGATTCACCCCGAACTGCAGCCAGTTGGAGAGCGGTTCCCTCTAGACCACGTTGGTCCAGGGCCCTGCGTCGAGCGGGAAGATTGGTGTGCAACTTGGACATCTCTTCGACAAGCCGTGTGAGGATGCCATTGAGCTCCAGCTTGACGGCGTAGTAGACAGCAGAGGGTGGCTTTTTGTTTCCCCGTCCGTCAGGATCATAGATATCTAGCCAAGCCCGCATCTTCTCCTTGTCTAGCAGAAGCTTGGAGCAAATCTCGCTCTCCAGCTCTTTGAGCCTGGCTGGAAATCCTTTGTCACTGCCAATAGCATTGAATTGACCTTCGTTGCTATGAATCTCATTGTAGTGGCAGAACCAAAATTCGGCCGCGTATCCCCGAGCTGGAACATCGATGCTCTTCCTGCTTGCTGTTTTGATGGGGGCGCGCCGGTCCGGCGCTGAATCATCTGGACTGGTGTCCTGTGTGCGCCAGGCGTCAGAGCCGTGGCCGCTGGCATCGATAGTGACACGGCGGCGGTTGGGGCCGGAGGCGGACGAAACAAGACGGTCCGAATCACTATCGCTACTTGACGTGTTCTCGATAGCATCGCCTTTCTTCTTGTTCGTCTTCGTCGGCCGGAAGGCTGATAGGATCTCCAAGCAGCGTTTGGTGATGAGAAGGTGTGCGTCGTGTTTCTGGGGCGGCAGAAGGCGCTCGATGTTCCCAGACCTGATGGTTTCCTGCCCCTTGGGAGCTCGGGAGAAGGGGTCTTTCAGATACTCTTGGACTGAGAAGTGGGTGAAGCGAAAGACGTCCACCTCGTCCTCCGTGGCCGTCTCCACAAGTACTCTTGGACAGATCCCTGCGACTTCCTTTGCGTTTCGAAGTTTGACCACTGCCGCAAGCTCGGCTTGCGAGAGCGGCCGCTTTTGATTCATGAGCCAAAGGAGAATGTCCTTCAGCCTTTTAACGCTGTTGGCCGCCACTTTCTCCAGCGCATCTTGATACCTGACGGCAATGTTTTCTGGCAATTTCCTCAATTCCGCTGTGACCTCTGCTGGCTCGTGACACGCTGACACTTGTTTGAGAATAGACCGTGCCCAGTGAAAGTTGCTGCCTTGGCTGCTTTGGTAATGCCCGAGACGCTGCTTAACCTCGCCCTTCAGAGAGTCCTCTCCCTTCAAGACAGGAGTGTCCTCTAGTTTCCTCTCCACAAATGTTTCAAGAACTTTGCCAAGTCCCTGCTCAACATCTACTGACACCACCATATCTCTGATCTTGTTCTCAAAATCCTGTGCTATGTCTTTCTCGTACTTGCTGACTACGAGGACGTGAAGGTTGGTGTACTCTTTTTGTATCAGCTTCAGGATAATGTCAAGCAGTTTGATATCGTTCTTGCGTGAGCCCCTGCGATCGAGAACATGGTCAAGGCCGTCAAGGACAAGGAAGATATCCCTGTCTGCCTTGGATATAAACCGCTGCAGGTGATTGAAGAGGTCCATGCTGTCATCCGGAAGCTGTCCCTGGCCCTGATAATCACGTAGTGTTTCGTACAAACCATCGTCGGGGACCTTTTTACACTTGATTGTGAGCTGCCCGAGCAATGATGCCAGGAGGAGATGCATCCTTTTTGTGTCCTCATGATCAAAGCGAAAGTACCAGGAGGCAAGGGCCTTCGTCGGGTCATTTCCGAATGTCTTTTTCAGGTTTCTGATGATCGATGAGCTGTCTGTGAGTTAGAAACACTAGGTACCCATATAGTCTCAGGTTATCGGTTGGGACTTTACCATAGCACCGATTTACCACACCCAGCTGCGTACCACACGAGTTAACGACATGTACCCATGTGCTTGACAAGAGCAATGGGGGTACTGAGAACCTACAGTTGCCATACAACCACAACAGACTTTGCGGATATTTCACCCATTCTGTATATTCTCTGCTCTCGAAGAGCTAATCTCCATACTCGTCGGCTTGGTCTGCATCCTGTTCAAGGCTGGTTTTTGATACAACGTCGAGCGTCTTTCTGTCGTGGGCTTCCTCGTCTTCAGAGGTCTCGGGATCCGTCGTGATATCGCCGCTCTCGCTACCTTGGTCGTCGTCATCGTCACCACTTTCGTCTGTCGCGGTATCGCTGGCCGTGTGGTATTTTTTGCCTTTCCTGTCCCCATCACCCCCAGGCCTCCAGTGGCTGTTTCCAGAGTTCAGCCACCACGCTCTTTCGGTTGCTAGGCTCGTGCGAATCTTATCCTGGCGCCCTCCATCGCGCTTCAGCAGCCACTCGCATAACCGTTCCAGCTCTGCAGCAGTAGCTTTGGCGTATGTATCTGAGGCGGTCTTGGCCAGACCGTCGACTCTCTTCAATATCACTTCCGTGTTTGTTCTGATTTCCATAATCTCCTCACGAGCTTCGTCCGCAACTGCTCATTTTGTTACATCAGGTTAATAATTCGGACAGAAAACATCAAAGGATGTGTTTAAGGTAGCTATGTAAGTTCGCCACTCACGTTCTCTCGAAACCTAGTTCTGCCAATCCTCTAATGCGGATTTCTCTTCGTTGATCTTCGTCTCCAGATCGCGGAGTGGCTGTCCAGCCAAGCTGAGGATGAACTTTTTGACCCGGGCTGGGACGGGTCAAAGGTTGTATCGTCAGCCCGAGTTTCTTATGCAGACATTAGGGATCGAGGACTGACTCCGAGTTCTACCATTGCTTGACTCTTGCACCTCAGCTGCATACACAAGAATAGCCGTATATACCCTGACCAGGGCATCCTCGAGTTGCTTCTCTTGCTTGGCTTTTCGCTCGCGGTAGTTTGACTCCATTCGAGAATACAGAGCCATCGAGTGGCTCAGGTAGCTGCAGGCTTTGAATGTAGAGTCCGCCAGTTCCTTGTCATGGAGGGCCAACTGCAGGCAGGCTGTTATCAGCATCAACTGAAGCAGCATCCATTGGGATACTCGGGCTTTTACCGTAAGACCAAAGGACACGACAGCCCATGCCGCTGAACAATAGCCTGTCGGATCAAATTTGACGACATTATCGAGCAAGTCCTTGAAGGTTAAGGCCGAGAACAATATAGACTTCGCATTCCTAAGAGAGGTTTCACCGTTGTCAGATCCCCAGCGCGCCTTGTAGTTAACCATCTTGGCCTCGGTATTTTCGATGACGAGCCCGACGAGCTCGATCGAATTGACCCGCGAAGGTTTCTGGTCCTTCGACTTGCCGACCCCCGACCTGCCTTGCAGAAGGGCCCTTTTCGCCTCTCCCAGCTCGTCCGACTCCCATGCTTCTTTCCAGAAGTCCCGTGCTGACTTGTCGACAGCATCGTCGTCGTCCTTGTCGTCTTCAGGTCTGTTTTCCTCGCTCTCGCTCTCGCTCTCGCCCTTTGCTCCAGTATTGTCGAGCTGCGCAACAGTAGTCAACCCTCGCTCATCGCCGTCATCCTTACTGTCCTTGCAATCTTCCTTGCCAGTTTCAGTACTGGCGGCTGCATTCTTATTGCTCGCAGTCTCAGGAGGTGTTGCTCTTGTCGCCCCTTCATCCACTTCTAATTGCGAGCTTGGTTCATGATTCGGCAGGAGCTCCGCAGGTGCTTCGGTCTTGGTGCGTTCTTGGGTCACTCGCAGTGATAACCACTGACGCACGCTCTTCATCCTAGAAGGCTTTTTTGCCACAGCCTCTCGCTCCATTTTGATCGTGGTGATGGGCAGGATCTTGAATCAAAAGCTGAGGAGTGGCGAACACTTCTTCCGAGTCTGGAAGATCGAGAAAATGGGAACACTGGAGAGAAGAAAGAGGGGTAATGCTTGCACGAGTACCTAAAATGGACTTTCAATGCCTCAGCTGCAGCCGCATCATAACCTCCAGCCATTGAAATGTTATTCCGCTACTACTTCAGCCCCTTTGAGATGCAGCCTGCGAGATCGGCATACCAAAACAACTCGAGCCGTCAATCGATTGGAGCCAATAGGAATGTTGCCGGCCAATCCGGTGGTGAGACAGGTAGCCAGCACAGCAAATATTGGGGTGAAGTGTATGTTTGATTCGCTTGTCTTTTCCACCCGCAGCCTTTATCACCCATGCTTCGAACAACTCGCATGGGCCTACGAGATCACGGCCTTGAGGAACGCGAGGGATTCGGAGTGCTTCACCATCGAGATCGATTTGGGTCATACTAAAAGCTGTCTGCGGTGGTAGCTGCCATTGCTTCCAAGACAAAGGGAGATGTCATGCTAGAATATGAAATAACGCTCTCAGAAGTCCCATTCAATACCTTTGAAATCTAAGTCATCGGGTTGTAAAATGCCGAAGACACCAAGAAATTCTGATCAGGCTCTGCCACGTCACGCCGAAAATAGCTGGAATATTTTGAGTGCCACAAGTTCACGCAGAGCTGAACGAGAAGAGCTACTCAATGGACAGATTATATCTCATTGGGCAGGTACCCAGAAAGTACGGATTTCTCTGCCACATTTTTTAATTCCTCACGCCAACCTGCACCAAGTATGTAGAGGTCTTCTGAAGTAGACGGGGTCATTGTTCTGCTTGTTTTGTATTCCGAATATTTCAATTTTCTCTTCTAAACTCCTACAATGTATACTCATAGTGTCTCTCTTCCAGCCGGCAACATTATACCTGCTACGTTCAGGGGGCCCAGATCGTCAATTTTCAATAAAGATTGCAGTTATCATATTTGCGACACAACGAAGCTATTTAAAAGAGCGTACCAGGGCCATATGTGTAGAAGAAGAGCGCGTAATCCACCTGTCAAGCTTACCCAGAGCTCTGCTTCCTTTCTTGATTGAGAACCATTAAATCCTAGCCTGTTCATCTCTGCTCGGCTAAGCCTTGCGTACGAAACATATATCCATCTCTCGCTCCATAAGACTTACGGATTACATGCACCTGATCCGGGAACCTCTACCTCGAGAATCCCAAAAGACTCTGCTGTCAATCCGGAAGTAGGCAGTGATGTGATTAACCAATGTAGCATATTCTGAGAAGAAAGGCCGTCTCGTACCAAGGAGGAGTTAGGGATTCTCATGATGAAGAATGAACCTCGGGCGGTTTCAGCCACGCTTTTGATCTCCACCGTTCCCGGTGTTCAAGTACTGCCGAGACTCTCCCAGGCCCCAAGACCCCCTATTCATTCTAGCAAAACCAGTTATTTTTTGGATTTGGAAAGCCTTTGTACAATTGACGATGAAAACTTCCTGAAAGTTCCTGTGAAGGAGTAGGGCTCTTGGTGGAGTGGCTCTCGGGTGTGATGTCAGGGATGACCGGTATTTTCTCTCGACTCTGAATCTCACGTGGCCAGGCTAAGTCGAACAGGCACTCGAAATTACTAGGTCCCTTCTCTTGAGCCAAAAGTCGCGGTGTATGGCCTTCATTGTCCTTCGCCCTAATCTTCGCACCGCTTGCAAGGAGCATTGCAGTAATTGTCATGCGACCAAACTGAGCGGCAATGTGCAGAGCCGTTTCACCATTGTCTGCTCTTGCATCAATGTCAGCGCCTGCTCTGAGCAGTTTGTTGACAGTCTCAATGTGACCGCGTCTAACGGCGCAGTGTAGCAGAGGTATGGTACCGTCGTGTGGCATGATTTGGCATCGCATGCCAACATCTGCCCCAGATGTGATGAGATCTTCGACAAGGCCGTGATAGCCATGGGAGACGGCTAAGCCGAGCAATTCGTTTTTCGAAGCGATGTCAAATTGGCCGACGAAGTGTGTATCTCGTACGCATTCTTGAATGATTTGTTCTTGATTCCAACTTGCGCGACAAATCATGGAAATCAAGTCTGGCATTTTGTTAAGATCTTTGGCTTGGACGGCTTCAAAAACTCTGTCGTGAAGGACTGATCCCAACCTCGATCTATCGTCGTTTTTACCTGGCGACTTAATTCGTTTGTTGGGAGGACTGTCGATGGGGCAGTGGTGAAGCAGGATCTTGATGATTGCAACACCTTTTGGTCGGTTTCCCGCCGCTAGACTGAAGAACTTCTCCGTGACCGATGGTCGGTAAGTGGTCTTCGAGAACAACGTTCTGAGCACTTCGTCTCCACTGACATCGTTTTGAGATTGCCTCTTTGACCACCGCAGTAACATAACCTGGAGGGAGCTCGCGCGACAACCTTTCCAAGTTGGCCAGTATTGCTTCGAGTATCTGACTTCCTTTCCCTTTATTTTTGGCCACAGCCCGAACTACCCATTCGCTGATAGGCAGTCTAGGTCGGCGATCTAAGTTGTGGGCCATTGCTGCATCGCCGTCCAACTCATCCATTGCTGCTAACTCGAGAGCCCTTTCGTTCCAGAATGTGAGACGAGTGCAAAGATCTCGGAGCGAGTTTGGGCGAATTCCTAGCCGGGGTTTCACGTGAAATAAAAAAGAAAAGACCGTTTCCACAACATCCTCGTCCGTCTTTTCGTAGTCTGGCTGAATGATGTTGATCGCATCTGAAGCCAGAGCCAGTAGGGCATATACCAAGTCTTTGTCCCTTGTCGCTTCGCTTCCTCCAATATTCTCCAACAGTGTGTAGAGATCCAGGCATCCACCAAACCAAGAACTTGCTCGAAAGGGCCCAGGCATCATGTCCAATATTCCCTGGCAATGGGGCTCAGGAGCCACCCCAAGCAGAGACGGAGCAAGCCTGAAGATCCTTGCCGAGACGAATTCATTTCCGCAGTATACACTAGCGGCTTTGGATTTGGCGACCTCCTGTAAAATCCATACTCTCCTAAACCACGGTCGACAAAGAAGCTCTTCCAAGCCTTTGCGCTCGAGCCCTGGGTGTCGTTGGTCACTTGCCTCCAAATGTGTCCAAGCAGCCATCCACTGTTCCCCTGTCCACGTCTTCGAGACAGTCCTCCTGGCCTCCTCCTCAAGCCGCCTGAGCGCCCGTAGGCAGCAGTTTGTGTCAAATCCTGGAGGCCCAAGCCAATAAATAACGGATTCCGCCTCGCTGTATACATCGCCCATGTGCCGGACTTGATGGCCACACTCAACGTCGTTTTCCTGGTCAATACAGATTGCATCTACCCAGACGATGCGATCGTTATCTTTAAGCTGCAAGAAACATAGAGCGTCGTGAAGGCTTCTGGTTACGCCGAATTTCTTGTTGTGGAGCACCACGCTGTATTCTCGGTCCTGACTGCCCCGGACGTAGGAGATTGACTCATAAGATATCACCCTCTCCCGGTCTTGCAAGCGTGCTGTAAACAATTCGCATGGGATTGATGGATCGCGGCCTTTCAGAAGGCGCAGGAGGCGAAAACTTGGTCCGCCGAGGTCGATTGGATCGTAAGAGAAACCACCGTGACGAATGCCGTCTTTGATAACGCTGGGTATCTCAACACTGTTGTCGCTAAGGCCCTCACTGACCACCTTTTCCTTGCTCACATCACCACTGTCGCAGTCATTGGGGTCTGCATGCAATTCTTTGAGGCCAGACTCTTCGACAGTCCCAGAGTCACCAACAACAGGATCTTCACCATTAAACTCGTCAAGTGAAGAGTCATCGCTGCAGTATATGTAAGGGGTCATTGCGCGTCAGCTCTATACCTAGGCAATCACCTTGTACGATACTGAAACAGTATATTTAGCGGGATTGAGCTCGTGAATATGGTCTGGGTGTTGAGAGAAGATGGCAAGAGAGAGATTGCAGCCTTCGAGGCATCAAGCTGTGCCACATCACGCCAAGGGCGCCTGTGTTGCCGCCACGGATGGTTACACAGACATAGTGCGAACTGCTCCCGTTGGCCAGGCACGATCTCACCAAGTCACAGAACCAACATTTTCCATATTGAAAAACCCCGTTAGAATATCACTACCTAATGGGATAACAATGTGTGCTAGCATAGGTAGAAAATGGCAACATACAGGACTACTATACCTGCATCAGTTACGACACAATGACTGGTCTCACTTGGTCAGGCCTTTTAACCTGCCTCTCTATATCGATGCCCACTTAATAGGCACTGTTTTCCGAAGTTCTCTTTCAGGTAATATCAAGGTAATATCATACAATCGATTCCATGTTTCCCCAAGATCAAAGTATAACAGAGACCTTGAAAGGATCTACAGTGTATAAGTCAACTTCTGTGACTGATAATGAGCGACAAGTGTATTCAAAGAGCGTCCCAATCTACCTTATCTAACCTGACATCTTCCGTGTCACCACCACCCATGTATACCCAACCCATCTACTATCTTATCAGATACATACTTGATCCTCACCCTTTTTCCAACGAACCCAGGTCCTTACTCATAAATCACACGCCACTGACCTGGAGCCACGTACTCCACCACCGCCTTTCTTTTGAGTCTAGGCGGCAGAGTAGCGACGAAAGCCTGTGCTGCTTCCTGGGTGGCATAGTAGGTCTCGTCGGAGTCGTTTTGAGCAACAGCTCCACCACCACCACCACCACCACTACCACCACCACCGCTGCCACCACCACTACCGCTGCTGCCGACGACCTGTGTAGAACCTGTAGTAGCACGCTTGCCGAAAATTGAGCCTGAAGGGGCGGACAGTGCGTCATTGTCGCGGGGGAGAACAGCTGCGCTGCCCAGAGCTGCTCCGGCGAGGCTGATCGCGAGGATGAGAAGGTTGTTTTGCTTCATTTTGGGAGGAAGGTTCTGAGGAAAAGCGATATTTGGAGAGGGAAGAGTTTGGAATAGGTGGGTAGTTGTGATGGTGTTGGAAGCTTGCCAGAAGCTCGATAGATGGATTTTGGGGTTGTATAATGGAAGCTTGCCAGAAGCTTGTCTGATGATTGAAGGAGAGTTGAGAAGGTGGAGACCTGCCAGAAGTCACCAGAAGGCTGAGAAGGAATGATGCGTGATGCTGGAAATTAAGACCCATCTTTCGAGGAGAGTGGAAGGCTTCTTATAGGTCTGATCACTGTTTTCTCGCCTGGTTTCATTCATCAAGCTATCGGAACCAGAGGCCTCTGCAGTGATTCGGACATGGTGATACTCGGAGGTCCTCTGTTCTCGAAACACGACAGCATACCGGGTGAGATGTTTTCTGGACTATTCTTTGACGTTGATGTTCGACGGCTAGCTGATAGAATAGCTGTACGACATGCCTCTTCTAGTAATTCTGCCATTCGTGTAGTGAGCATGCGATTCGGAGGATCGGGGTTTGTCAGCTAACCACCTAATCTTAACTCAAGCCAATGGGCCTGTCAGACGGAGTATGACAGGTCTCGCCTGCAGTGATCAGTGCCGTCGGAATGTGTAAACCAACGAATAGGTTTTACTAGTGTCATTATGTATTCCCACACTTCCACATATTGTCCTTTTAGTGAGTGAAAGACCTTGAAGCTAGGTCATTGAAAATTCTAAGTGGAATATGGAGGGCGTACAGCATGCACAACCTTACCTACGTAGTAGGCCATGGTGTCGATGTAGGAAAGAAGCTCAAAAAGTCTGGCAACCCCAGCACTGCACAAGCTGACACTCCCGTCCTCAGTAACTTATGTCAGCATATCTTGAGCACAATTTCCGCCTATACATGATTATGAAGAGAGTATGAGATGTGGGTCAGGCGCAAGGGTGCCGGCTTCACTTAATGCCACGTTGACATAGCCCCTTTTTTCGGCCGAAAATATACGATCAAATATCATTCTTCATGAACCATGTTATCACAGGATTTCCTGTCTGTCGTTTGTCTTACATAGTCCCGCTAAGGCAGCGACTTGAAATGCCAGGACATCCCTATAGGGCTGCGGACGGGTGCAAAGAATAAGGATCTGAGATGAGACAGCTGCCGAGCTGCGCAGATGAAATCTTATTTACTGGAACCTATTCGACAGTGGCTTGGAAATTAATCTGGAGAATGAGCCCGGAATTATAGTTTGATGCTTACATTATGCGTCTTCGCTACCTTAAGTAAAGAGAAAGCTGCCTTGGGATTGATGGCTGAGTCAGACTGCCGGCGGAAACTCACCGTTCCGTGATGTGTTTACTGCAAATCTATTCAATGTCGTAGTAGGATCTAGAGACATATGTGCAATTAACTTCCCCGTACATTATTCGTCCTTCTGTTTGGTCCTGTTTTCCCTTTAACGTTTGTTGGTCGCACAAACTTCGCTGTTGGTTCCACAAACTTTTACTATTGGACGCACAAACTCGAGCTAACCCGCCTAGAACTTCACACACTAAGAGAAGGTTTTATATAAAAGACCTGGCTCGGGTGGTTGGTGGCTCGCTAGATTTGGTATCTCATAATGGTGATTCTAGCGAGGCAGAAGCTTGGACTCTCACGGTAAGATAGAGCACCTTGAAAACTCAACCGACTGATGAGTGCGGGGAGGAGTCCGATTGGCTGAATTACGCAAGAAAAACATTCGAAGACAATTCAGTGGAGGTCTGCCAACGCTTCTTCACGTCCAAGGTCTTAGCCAGTCTATAGCCAGTTATTCGCGCGGTTGTGATGGGAAACAACATTATGAAACCATTGATGTTGAACAGATCGGTTGATGATCTATCATCAAGGAGGTGTTGGTGTCGTAATATGAGCGGAATGTTCACCGCCACCATGTTAATAAATGTCCTTGGGTTACTGCCACAGTGCCAACTTGAAAGTGAATTACTTGTCTGCAGATAGAGGTTGAACAGACATCGTATCTGAAGTGGCTGAATATAGATGACTAGACAGCCGGGAAGATTGAGGTTTCTTTGGTGAAATTCTGGAGATCATGATTAGAGGGAAATCCACCACCCAGTCTATACAGGTAGAATGCGCCTGTTGATCAGGCATAGTCACGGCATGACCCCTGTGCCGCTTCCCTGCACCAGACCACTTTGCAATATCATCACCACCATCAACAACACTGCATATTGTCTTTCGATCATCGAGGTAGACCAACTCTCGGCCCCCTGCCAGGGTATCATGAAGCAACCTCGCGCACGACCGTTCGGTGTCCGTGACTCGGAAGTTGCACGAGGTGTTGAGGACAACGATCCTCTCTCGTCGTCCGAGGCCACGGCCAAAACAAGTATAAAACCCCATCCTCCCCCCATCTCCCTCCCCCGGTGATCACCACCATCAACTCACTCTCAACTCCAACTCTCAACACAAATCCACCACTTCAAAACCACACAACCCCTCAACCGCCAAAATGCAGTTCACCAACAACCTCCTCGCCCTCCTCACCCTCCTCCCTCTTACCCTCGCCGCCCCCGAGAGTCAGCTCGAGGCCAAGTTCGAGTCCGGCGTCAGCATCCTCGGCACCGCCGTCGTGACCACCTATTCCGGCGACGCCTGCAACGGCAGCAACGAGCAGGTCACCGTCACCAACGGCGGCTACCGCTGCTTTGCCGTTTCCAACAAGCGGTCTATTGGCTATAGCGGCTCTGGGTAAGTCTTCTATCTGTTTACATCGCTCCAGAAGATGAGCTGACAGAAATGATAAGCTGCACCGTCACGACCTGGAGCGGCAACAACTGCCGTGGCTCCAGCTTCGTCGCCACCCGCGCGGGCTGCTACAGTGTCTTGTATGGCTCTGTTTCTATCCAGTGCTAGAGAGAGTGCTGTGATTGTGGGATGAGATAGGGGGTGAAATGATGGACTGTTTTGGTGACAGGTCTAGGTAGATTGTTGGGACGAGGTGGCGTGAAGTCGGAGGGTTGTCCTTTCGCATTCTCACTGGAGTTCTCCGGCTCAAAGTCTTACGCCATGAACTGTATAGTTTAGGTAGGAAGGTATCTGCGAGTGAATACACGGTTGAATGGACGCGGAAAATATCCCGACTTGCCTTAGGAAGTGAAATTGTCTAGAAATAAGAGGTACTCTTCCTGAAGAGCAACCTAGCTTATAAGTTATGCTGTGTTTGTTCAGGTGATCTTGTAGTCGGTGACATGAGGAGTCAACAGTCGTTGAAACTCAGCCCCCAAGAAAGCTTGCTTTGTCCTTGGCAACAGAACCATACCCACTCGGCGAAAGACATTTTCCTGCCTGCCCGTGATGGGCGCAAGACATAGCATTGCGCAGGACAACTGCTTGTTCTTCTCCTGTAGCTTGAAGGGGTAGCTTCCTACAAGCGCAAGATGGCTCACCCTTTCCGCATCTGGGTCCCCGTCACCATGATCCAGAGACGCACCTCCCGCCATGAAAGAAAGCTGTGTGTCGATCGGGACATATGCAACCTCCCCCTCATTTTCGTCATATGTGACAACCTCTCGCTTCACGGGAATCAAAGGTCCCCTCAACGTCACTGTTCCTCCTCCTTGCCCAAACACCGCCGCTGGCGGAGGCTCTTTGACTTCGAAATCGAGCAGCTCAACCCATAATTTTGGATCGACCCCGTACCATACCCAACTGATGAAACTGACAGGTCTTCCACAGGAGGGCCACGCCCATGAAGGAAACAGATCCGGATATATCTGTTCCGAGACAGGTTCTCCCGAGACATGCCACAAGAGCAGGTCCGGTAAAAGCGATAACCAGCACCCAAAGAAATATTCGTCCCTTTTGTAAATGTTCGGCCACCTCCGTTGCAAAGCCACAGCAATACCCTCCAAGGCCGCGACTCTATCGCCGAACTGCGTGAGTAGCCGGCCCGAGTAGGTTGCAACTATATCAGACCACAGGTACGAGTACGTTTTGCTGAGTTCAGCCTCGGAGAACAGATTGTTTACCGACATGTGATTGATGCCGTATCTCCGAGTAAACACACGGTCCCCTGCCTCTGTCTTGATGTGTGGACTGGGATTCCTGCATTCGCATTGCACCTCGGTGGCACACGTCCATGACATTTCTCCTTTTCCAATATACAGCGATCTCTTGGCTAAGAATCGTTCCTGAAATGTCCATCCACGTTCCTCAACAACGTTGAGGGCGTCTGTGGGATCTTGATCAAAGGTTTCGTGTGCCCAGTGTCCCGGTAGAGATCGGCACCGCTCGTGCTCCATTTGCTCCACGACAATCGTTTCTCTGTAATCAGATGATTCGTTGTCGTTATTGGCATACCGGGAAAAGTCTAACCCTATTATCTTTGGTGGAGAGGGCTGCATTTCGGGTGGCCCAAGCGGGCAGCCCTCAAGCGAGCCTGAAGAGCCAGCAGCAGACAGAACAAGAAGTGCGCCGGAGTAAATGTCGGCCATCTGAGGAATCTGTGCTATTTTGTCGCGTGGATCATCCTGGATGATGCAAAGGGCGTCGACCCATAGATAACGCTGGCAGAGGTGTTTACAGGCAATGACTGCGTCTCTGATGGTGGAAGGAAGTGACAGCATCGGGATTCCGGCTGCATGTTGTTTGAGGTTGGCGGTGTTGGTGCAAAGGTTCCCTTGTTTGCCCCAGCAGTAGCTGAGGGCGACATACCCCGTCCGTGGATGAAGTTCTTGATGCTGCGTATTTACTAAGCGGATGTGTTCGACGTCTGAAATATCCAACAGTCGCCTCGGCAATAGATACTCTGCATCGTGTTCATTACAAGCCTCGTGTGATGTGACACATTCTGAAAGCCATTCTTTGGCGAGGGCAAAACGATGTTCGGGAGTTGTCCTGATGGGGCGGAAATTGACATGGGTAGCTTTATGTGCTATCGGCAGGCCTACTATGGGGTCCAACAAGGGTCGTTCACCCTTGTACCTGTCTATAGACGCTCGTTTCAGCAACTGAATGGTTTCTGTAGTCTTGATCGAACATGTCTTAGTAGCACTCACCACCAGTTTCATAAATCTTATATCCCGGTGCTGTCTCAAAGGTGTCTCCTGGCCTGATGACCCCAATTTCGAGCGTGTTGTCATGCCAGATACTTCCTACCAGGACAGTGCTGGCACTCCTGAGATCTGTGACATTATTCAGAATTTGTCCCAAGGCCCAGCACCGCGAACATTGGGCAGCGGATTCCAAAACCGTCGATAGCTGGACCTGCTTATCGTAGACATCGCCAAATAGTTCTTTGCAATGTGGGCACTGCTCCCAGGCTTTTGGGCTGCCTCTTAACTGCAGACCGGGTGTCGTTGTTTTTCGCTTCAGACGAAGCCGCAGCTTCAAGAACCGTGGAAAGCATCCCATAGCTATTGACTGAATCTTGAAAGAGGTGAAAGAGTTGTTGAGTTGTGGATGAAAGGGCTAGTCGGTTGGGCTGAATTGCGGTGCTCTCCGCTCTGTCAGGTCACAAAACTTCCCGACCTTTCTCCGATCCACTCAGAGACTAAAATCGTGTTGCCCACTCACCCAACATCATCATCAACTTTCCACTTCCTACCAATAGGTATATCTGGGCCAACTGTTGACCCTTCAAGCTTGTGCAATCTTGCACACCTGGAAATAGCGCGATTCAGTGACGTGACTGCATCGCAATGCGTGCTCGCTTGCCATGAACATATATTGCAAGAATCCAACCCCTAAAGCCTCTCAAACTCCCCAGGCAACTTCTCCCCCTCAACCCAAGCCCTCACACCTCCCGCAAACAACTCGGGAAATTGCATATCCCACCCATGCACCCCCTCCCTCAACACAAACCCTCCCGACCCATCCTCAGGCCACCCACCCCCTTGGTCTGTTCTCCTGCTCCTCAACGCCTCCGCCGTCCTAACCATCATACCAACATCATCCCCTTTAGCTCCCGCAACATGCAAAGTCCTCAATTCCAACCTCCTCACATCATCCAAACCAAACTCCAATATCCAAGGAAACATATCGTGCACCACCTCCCAAGTGATATTCCCCTTCATCTCCTCTATCAACTCAATATCCAGCTTCAACCCAAGCAACGAAGCCTGCCATTGATACAACCAACTCGGTACCCACCCTACCATCATCTTCATAGTGTAGTAAGTCAATCCCGGCCATTGCGCCATGAATAACCGTGCCCTGCTCGCGGGAGCAGCACCTGTCACAAAAAGAGAGAGGACTAGGTCGGGTTGGTCCAAGGCGAGGCATTGGGCTATGTACCCGCCCATTGAAACACCGACAACATGGGCCTTGCCGCCGTGGGCGTGTGAGCGGATGAGTTGCGCGACGTGCTGGGCTGAGTGGTCGGTGGTGCCTGGTTTGATGTGGCGGGAGGCGGAATGGAGTGGTAGGTCAGGGACGACGAGGTGGAAGTCCGAGAGGTAGGGGATGATGAGGGCGAATTCAAGACGGCAGGTGAAGCCGCCGTGGAGGAGGATGATTGTGGCGGGTTTGTCGTCGTTCCACGACGTGAAGGATAGCGACGTTGTGGGGGGAGGTGGGGTCATGGTGAAGGATGTGAAGCTGGAGTGTTTTTGAGGCTGGAATAGAAAGTGAATTTTGAGTGTAAAGTTGATTTGTCAGAAAGAGAAATAATTAACTCGGATTCAAGTCTAGGCCGAGCGGCCCGTGCGACCGATTGGCTCCGTCTCCATCTATGATAGGCATGCATTTCGAACCCTTCGTCTGGGTCATTGCCAAAAACCCTCTTCCTCACCATCACAGCACCAAATCTTTGAGACTCAATTCCCCAAAGAGAGCCCCAGAATGCGCTGCAAAAGACCCGAAAACCCCCCAGACTCTTCCTCCTCTTCCGTTTCCGGAGATCCTGCAGCTTGCAGTCAGCAACTTCCTCCCTGTGACAGCATCGAACAAAGGCCAACTTACGCCCAATAACATCAAACTTCGACTTGGTCTTTCCTGGATCAATCGCGCGAGCCGGGATCCCATGCAAACAAATGTACGCCCCTCGCTTGTGAGATTCTTGCACTTTTGAATCGATCTTGCTTCCAAGACCAAACCGATCGACAAGCGTGCTAAGCTTGAAAAAGTGGACATCTGTGAGCGTTGACGTGTCGATGGTGAGAATAAACCAGTCGTCTTCACCTGGCTCGCTTCTGCCCCATCTTTCCAGACAGAGTGCCCATCTTACGGCGTGCTGCTCGACCGAAAAGAACGTTATGAAAGGTGTCGGGCGCGTGCTACTCCAGTCGAAGTGATCCGCAACGGCGTCTTTGAAGAGTTGAGTAGCTCTGATTCTCGCGAATTGCGTGGTTGTGTCCCGGGCTTTGAGTCCACTGGTCTTGTTGTACAGTCCTGTATTTCCTCGGTATTGCACCCGGTAAAGATAACGCGGGAGGTCGCCGGGTGGGTGTCGATATGTGTCCATTGTTGATGTGCTCTCGACACTTTCTCGCCAAGCGGAAATTTCCTTGGATAACTCAGGTGCCAATAAGTAGTTGTTGAAGGGGAACGCCCCTGGCATTTAAGCCTTTGATCGTCGGGGGTTTCAATGTCGAAACTTCACCTGATAAGATGCGCAGTTTAACTAGCGAAGGATAAATAGTTGTGTGATTCAGCAGAGCCCCACGCACATGGTTGGTCGAGAGAGACACACATCGATGTACCTAAGTTAGCTAACCCAACAGACTCGGGGCCAGATAACAGAAAGAGAAGGTGTTGCGATGGTCTAGTGGTCGCCCAGCCTCCTCAGCCCAGAGCCTTTGCCTGGCTCAGTCTGGTGGTTGCTTGGCTTCGCCAAACTTCGTGACAAGGCTGTGACGGCGACCTAAAAGGGGATAACATTAGTTCCAGGGCTCTCCGAGCTGAGAGCCAAGACAATAGCAGTCTGCAGCCAGAACCACTGCCTTTTCCCTCACTACCACCACCACTTACCAATACTACGTATTGCCCACACTTCGATGCCTTCCATACATCCCACTCTCAATTTGTGGTCGGGTACTTGGGAAGGTCAAGCGGGAATGGGCGATGTGTGGAGTTGCTGTTTGGAAAGGTCGGATGGAATGCTGTGGGTTGCTACTGATTTGGGCTATATTTCGATCAGATCTCCAGCCGGCCAGTCAGTGCTGTCCATGGAGAAAGGGTGAAGGTAAGATAAATAACAGCCTCATTCCTTGCCAAGTTGGTAGGTACTCAGATCGCTTCCATGGCGAGCTTTTCCCTCTTGAACTTTTGGCTTCGAAGCAGGTTGTTGGCCTTGTAGCGGGGCGAACAGTGATGGTTTGGTAACAGCATTATGAACCACATTACCTCATCTTCAAACTTCTTGATCTACCTACAATATTATGCTGCGGGCTGTAAATCCTGTTGCATTTTAAGCCATTTCTACCTGTTTCAACCTGGGCAGAATTTGAGTACCTAGGTAGCCAAGTTTGCAAACGTGGGTACTACCTACGGACCTATGACATGGCCATACTGGCTGGGTGTGGTGCTCCATGCGCCTGCCTTTTCGTCAGACCCACACTCTGGTTGCTCTTTACGGCTTTGTTTTGTTTCTATAGCTTTTTCGTTCTGTTAGATTTCATCACCATCACCACTTTTGTCGTCGTATTTTGCCTCATTTTTGGTGCCAGTGACCCTGTCCCAGAACTAGGCCTACCCTATGCGAAGCATGGGGCTACACGGCCAATAATTTCGTAGGCTTAGCGAGCAACATAAGGTTAGCAACGCATGAACCCGAACGGATTTCAAGACCACATCCATCACCGAATGGCCGAACAGGCAGCGTTAATGTTAA
This sequence comes from Podospora anserina S mat+, assembly GCF_000226545.1. NCBI lineage: Eukaryota > Fungi > Ascomycota > Sordariomycetes > Sordariales > Podosporaceae > Podospora > Podospora anserina. Next base: position 1,548,036 of record NW_001914857.1, read on the forward strand.
TGGTAGTGCTAAGCTACCTAGGTTTGATAGGCTAACCTATGTCGGTAGATAGATTGACACGAGACCCCTACAATCCAAGATGAAATCTCCGTCGGGCTTTCATATCACTGTGAAAAATCAAAGGGCTCACAATTCCACATGCTTAGTGTCTGTAGCAAAACGGGGGGAGGCAAAGGCTTCCACACTTGGCAACGGAGACATACCCAAAAGGCAGGCCTATCCTTGGGAAGATCTCACAGTTATCCAAGCTAGCTGGCGGATAAGAAAATCTCGTTCATCATACCTTCCTAAAGAGGGACCGAGTGAAGAAGGAACAACACGGAGATTTACCTAGGGAAGAGATCTTCGCACCGCTAGGTGGATGAGAGGGTTCAAGCAGAAGTCAGTGACTGCCTACCTAAGCTGACCACAACTCCCAATAGCAAATTCCTTTCTCTTCAACTGTCAGCTTCTCTCAATCTTACTTCTTCGAGCTGATCCTTACCCACTACCTCACTGAGAACATTTCAGTCCATCGATAGCACCGTCCATCATGGTAGGCGCCCTTCTTTGGTATTACACCGATGAGTAGGTACTGACAACTCGATCAACAGAAGCTCACCTCGCCGCCCCCATCCTTGCCGCCCTCACCGGCATCCAAGGCGTCCTCTCCGCCCCGGCAGCAAACTCCACCTCTGAGGCCCCCGATGCGATTGACTTCCTCTTCAAAAGACAAAGCAACTTGAGAGGCGAGTGGGACTGCCAGTTTGTCAACGCGGGCTGGAACCATGCAGCTCTCCGGGCCGACCACCAGGCATTCAACAGTGTCTTTGGCGATGCCCGCCTTACAGCGGCAGCGGGATAGTGCTACGTCGGCAGGTGCAACGGACGCGACTTTACATGGTGCAACACGTCTGCTACCACACGGACCGAGGTTTCCAACCAGCAAAACATTGTCGCCGACACCAATCCCGGCACCGGGAAGAACTGCATGTATGAAAACGGGTCTATTCATGTGGGATACTGGTGGGGGGCATCAGGAAGGGCTCAGGTATACCAAAGCGGATATTTGGAGATGCTAGATGAAGACGGGAAAGGCGTCGGTTGGCAGTGATGTGGGAGTTTGATGATGAAGATTTTTTGATGTTGGTAGTAAAGGTCGTAACAAAGTATGTTATACAAGACTTTGGTCAGTAATTTCGTTCATTGATTATCTGTGAAATGACACACATGGTCCAATGTCACAACTTGCAGCCTGTTAATTAAGGCACAACTTCACTGAAGGAAGCTTCTGGCAATCACATCAACACTGAAACTTTTGCTTCCACGCCCCACTACATAACATTAGACGTTGTCAAAAAGCTTGAGCCTATTGGCTCTGCACTGCAGTATAAAATCGCTGCCGCCTTTCTCACTTCATGCAACCTCCTCTTCTTCTCGTCTTCAGTAGGTATCATTGTACAGGTAAGGTACGTACTCCTTCCAACGTCGCTCCCCATCAAAACATCTTATCCCCTTATACTCAAAAAGAAATGCGTCCTCAGAATCCAATTTCTTATCATGGAAAAAAATAAAAATCTTCCGACGGTGTTCGAACTGTCGTACGTAGAAGCAAGCGCGCATGCCTCGAGTATTTCATCATTGAACACATCAAACCATTTGGCCGGTTTCGTTGAACTGGATTGAGTTTATATGAGAGCCAAAGAACTTGTGGGCAAATCTGTTGATATTAGTGATGCCTACTGGAAAAGAACTGGGAAAGGAAGGAAAAGGCCGTGGCTCAGGCTGCAAGAAGAAGAGCAAGGCAGTGAGTGGATGGTCAGTGCCCACGCCGCACAGTTTAAATGTGTTCCTGGCTCCTTCTTGGGGAAGGAACGAACGTAGAAAGATGATCATGGGGGCGGAAGGGGCGGTGGTTTCCAAAGGGCAGGTGGGAGGGGACCATGTCAGCCGAAGCTTAATCGAGGAAGGAGGGACTGGGGAGCAGTGAAGTAACTTGACGGTGGTGATATCCAAAAGCATTGTCACAAAACTTGCTGGAAGCGACATCAGCTTGGGGTTGATAGAGATCTCACAAAGAATTTGCTGGATCGGGGTCTGTCACTTTCTGCAGCTGCTGGAAGGTTGGTTACATTGAACTTATCAAATAAAGCGGATGAAAAACCAACAACAAACACACTCGCCCTCCTCTCCTCAAGTCTTCCCAGAACTTATACATATACATGACAAAACAACCCCCCAAACCCCCCAAGCCCATCATGCGCCTCAATAACAGGAATCACATCAGGCGCAAGCCACTTCAAATCAAGCTTCCTCGTCGCAGCATCCCTCCCACCAAGCGTCACCTGCGCATTAACCCTCTTCTCCGGATCCATCATCTGCCAAATCCACCACAACCTATCCAGCGACGCGTGATGAAAATAAAAGATTGGGTCCCCAGGTGAAACCATCGGATCGCCACCGGGGTCTCCCCCCGATATGTAATGACCAGCTGTGTGGATCCCAAAGTTGTACGGATCGCTCACGTTCCGGGGTGGTGTGAGCAAGGTGTTGTAGAAGGTGTTGATGTCCTTGGACTTGGTGAGGAGGTTGTACGCGCGGTCTGCCGTGGCGCCGAGGGCCGCGTCGACGCTGATGTCGCGGCGCATGCAGCGAGGGTTGTACCCGGTGCCGTTGGAGATTGGGTTTCTGGGCACGTTGTTCATGACGGGGGCGCCGGGACCGATGTTGGCTGTGTACCTGTTGGAAGAAAGCTAGTTAGATACCTAAAGTGGCAGTGGATAGATGTCGAAGAAGGAACGAACTCTGTGAAGGGGCCGTCAACAACGCATCCACCTCCGCCGCCCGGTTTGATCGTTCCGGTACCGGTGCGAAGGCCGGTGTACTTGGGGTCCGGCAAGCCGTTGCCACCCATACTTGTCGCGTTGCCGTTGAAGAGGGCTGAATTCTTTGGATCTTTGGTGTAGCGGTCGTAGTTCATGTACTTTTCATCATCAAGAACAGTTAGCAAACCTTCGACGAGGAAGGCAAGGGATCCGTCATACCGGGTGATATCCCTTATAGCCACACTCGTTACGAAGAGCCGTCTCATACGCAAGCAAGAAATACTTGTGGGCAGGGAACAAGCCAATCGTGTCGTGCAGAGAACCGGCATTCGTCAGGTGATAGGCCATGAAATCGTCGTACCGGGTCCGAGCTCCTGGGAACTGGCTCTTGGGCGCCTTGGATGGCGCCTTCATCAGGCAGAGCGTGGCGTTGATGAAGTCGGATCGTTGTTCGATGGTCATGTCGCCCCTGAGATACAAGTTAAATCTGGGGCAATCACTGAGGGTTAGGTAGAAGGTTGCCATACCACTCTCTCCGTACTCCCGCGTTCTCCAGTGTGCAGCCGTTGTTCTTGCCCGCGGCGATCTTCTGGCTCATGTACGCATCAACCTTGGCCATGGTCTCGTCCGACAGCTTGTCGACGACATCTAAGGGGTAGAAGCCGTTGCGTTGTCTGGTATGAGGTCAGTCATAACCACAGATGGCAACCGGAGCTCCAACTGATAATGACACTCACACGTTCACTTTGGTTCTCCAATCCCTTGGAGCCACCACTCCGGCAAGAGCCGAGGGCACCAAGATTGCAACACTCCAAATAGACCGCATTTTTGCGCACTTGGTTTTGTTGATCAAAGCTCCAGCGTCTCTGGCGGCCAGAACCTGATGGGGATTTCAGGTTGGAGGGACATTTTGTAGAATACACGGACATTCTCCTTGCCAGCATTTCAAAGTGATGGAGGGGACAGGCAATTCCGTACGCGTCGACTCTATATGACGACCTTTAAATTCGATGCTATCATTGGACTGGTTATTAAACTAGTCCCTGTAGGTGGTCCGGCATATGAGATTCTGCTGGTTGAGGTCGAACCTTAAACTGCCGTCCTTCCGAGCCGTGTTTTAAGATAGATGCCTAACCCCAGAGTTTTGGTCACCCGATTAGGTTACATGTTTTCTTTCGTGCAGGGTTCTAGTTGTGCGACGGTTGAACTGATGATAGAACAGGTATGGTTGGTGAGGTCGGTTTCGTTTTGATCAGCAGGGCATGAACATCTCAAGTTCAATGCGATAGCTGGACGTACCTGAGGTATCTGGTTGTACAACTTTCTTATAGACGGACTGGTTTCATGATTCCATACACCTTAGCAGCATCAAGCATACATGGGTATGGGGGCATTATCACAGCAGCTAATCTCAATATGTGGTCGTGGTACCACTCGTAACATCCTGATATATGCTGCTGGGAAGAACTCGATAACTCCTACGCAATCATCCGCGGCAACCTTCCCTCTCCCCGCAGCCGCCATCTATCTGATGGTAACCAATGACGATCCATTAGATTGTGCTGGCGTTGCTTGTTCCGTTAGCTACCCCCTTTGCCGTTCAGCCGAGAGATTCCATGCCGGCAGTTCCCCCCTGTCGTGAGACTCCCACCACATTCACACCATATATGAGACTCGACCGTCAGATAAGTACCTACACACAAAGAAAGTGTTGTTAAAACTGGTTGAGTTTAATTCGGAATCTAACGGACAAAAAATGCACATCGCTAATTTCCGCGTGGCTCTCCTCTGCGGAGTCACCCTCGCAAATCAAGACTGCACCACAACCTCCCAATCCCCTTCTTACTGGAGCATCAATGACCTGGTATTAAAGGTCTACGACTGGGACAAGGGTGGTTCGATGGGAACATTTGGGTTTACATCATTTTCCTCAGCAACAAACAAGACGGTGGAGTGTCTGGCTCAGGACGTTGATCTAGCAAACTTGTGGGAGGATGGGTCGTGGTCAAAGTGCAGTGATCCTAGGGTAGAGTTTCGGTTTGATTTCGAGGAGATGAGCTTGAGTTTGAAGGAAACGTGGACGTGTGAAGGGTCTCCGGGGTGAGTACCTTACCTACCTATGCCGTACCATCAGGCGTTGAGAACTTGGCTGATATTTGCGTAGAGTTACCTTCAATGCCAACGCGACAGGACTTATGATGTTGCATGGTTGTCTGGATAGTGATACAGATAAGGGTGTTGAGTCTGATTGTTATGTCATGGAGTTTGACATGGCGGGTGATGTTACCTCTTCAGCGGTGATATAGTTGATTATTGCAATGTCTTTCTCAGGCTGAGCGATGATCATATTTATGAGAAGGCGTCTCGATCAAATTTTCATTGTAATTAAGTTCATTGTGTATCTATCGCAAACATGAACCGAGAAAGCATAAACATTAGCCATTACATAATAATGAACCTTCACTCCTTCAAACAGCTCGAAACCCATCACCAGCTGTCCCTGTATTCGGGTCAGGTCGCTGAAGGGACACGGGCGACTGAGTCTGGACAGAAGTCTGCATCGGACTAATGACAACAGTCCCAGACCCCATTGATGCGAGCACTGCGTTTGGATTACCCAACACCGGCCCGGAAGAAGCAGCCGTAGTCCCACCAACCACCGAGGAAGGAGGACCAGGATAAACCGGCAGAGGCGTATCGTCCTCCACCCGCCGACCTCCTGTCCCAGCTCCTCCATTACCACCGCCAGTATCTCCACGTCTTTCCGTCTCGATGTTCTCCCCATGACGCCTCGGCTTTCTTTCCCCCAGCCAATCCACCGGGTACCGTTGCCTGAATCCGAACTGAAACCACAATTTGATCTTCATTTTAAGGGGCATCGCCTTCCACTGCTCCCTCAGCTCAGACTGGTCCTCCGGCTTCCTTGCATCCTCTACGATTGTAAACCCAATAGTAAAAATGAAGATTAATATCCAGCAAACCGTTCCCAACCGGAGGGCCGTCCTGCCCATCATCAGCCGCCCGAACCAAAAGAAGTTTTCGACAAATCCAAGAAGAAAGACGGACGGGATGACAGTCGCGATGATGACCTTCCACGGCTCGACCTTGCTGCACTTCCCGGCGTAAGTATAAGGGCAGCGTTCCTCTTGAGTCAGCGGTCGCGGCCCGCCAGGGCGATGGCACTCCTGGACGTAAGTTGTGTTGAGGCTGCTGACAACCGAGTCATAGTATGTGCGTGCATGAGGGCCACCGTGGCGGGTTGGGGGTAGATCAGTCGGCTTGACGTGGATCTCCCTGACTAGTGATGGGTTGTATCCCTTTGTCGAATGCGTCTGGACTGGGAGGACGGTGGCTTTGGGGAGCATGTACTCGGTGAGGAATTCGGACGGGAACCAGCCGGCCCAGGGTTGGAGGCTGGTGGATGTGGTAAACTCGAACGGGGTTGGGCAGCTGGCTGGGGCGGTGAGGATGTGGTCAATGATCCAAAGGTCGGTCGTGAATTGGGACCGAGTTGATGGCGATGGCAACTGGGACCAGTCTTCTAGCTCTGACCGGGGGATGGCGTCAGTGGGCAGAACGATGGTGGACATCACAATGTCCCAATCGATATTGGTTATTGCTATTGAGAACGCGGGTGTGACACCGGTGGGGATGTTGGTATGTTTCACTGTAAAGCGGCGTAGACCGTAGGTCTTGCTGCATGATCTTGTCCCAGTTAAAACCTCCGGATTGCAGCCGTACGGCAAGTAGGATGTTGCATAGGCCTGTAACTCTGTGCCAGTCCACCCAGTCCACTCGCTGGCCAGCGCTCGCTGAAACCCAGTGGCCATGATGGCCAGTGAGGCCAATGTGCCCGTTCGTTGCATGATAAAGATGCAAGGAATGGAAAGAGAGAAGAGATCATTACGAAGACAGCAAGGGATTCCGATGCTTTTATGAGGCCCATGCATTGTCAAAAGAGATGAGGCCTTGGCAACAGGGAACTAACGTCGGAACAGATGATTTTTCCCCGTAGTCCATCCAACCATAGGGCAGAATTTGGAGTGCCAAGGTGATGCCAAACCAACCAAGCTCAATAGCCATATGATAGGGCTGATTCGGTCGCGAAACCACCCCCCACCCCCATCAAGCAAACCTGGACCCAAAAGCCATGTGTGTGTGTGTGTATCATCAGTCTCACTATCGTCGTAAGTGAGGGCTTCGGATTGATGTGTGCTCCTTGCTCAGAGGTGAGGTCAAGGGGCCCCAAAGCATTCGAAGCAAGGTCCACCCGATTACCAAATGTTGTCGCAATAAAGACTTAACACTAAGATATGCTGAAATTCCTGGGATAGATCCGATGGCCTTACTCGGAGTAAGCTGCTCCCTAGTTGTTATTCTCCCCATTTAGGCAGCTGGTTGCATCGGACTCAATGTCGTGTCGAAGATTGCTTGTTTTGTGACGGTAGCGGCTATCGTGATTGGTCAATGGTTGTGCAACTATCCTGAAGCCTCCGGACTATGTGACGGGCTTGGAGAGGCGTCATAGAGTTCAAGAGGAACCGTCCCTGATCGCCCCGGAGTCCGCTTGGAGCTCGGGCCATCTGGACTGCTTTATTATTAGGGTTTCCGGCAGTTCGTCTGGCCGTTAATTTCTTCAATCTAACCAATATTGCTATCATTACCTCAGACATTATGGCACAACCAAGCCTAACAGGACTACCGAATGAGCTTCTCCTGCGCATCTGTTAACTCCCCTCCGACTCGCACTTTCCTGGTCTGAAAGCGCTTGCACAAGCCAATAAACATTCTTTCTCCGTTGCTGTCGCTGCCCTTATCGACACTATTACCTTCTATATTGATAAACCCGCTCCATTGGCTTAAGTTGTTGAGGGCTATAAACGAGCACTCCAGATACGGAACCATAATTTGTTCGCCGCCTCATTATCGTCGGTCGCATGAGACAGTCAGACACCGAGACCAATCCGTTTTACGCTGGATATGCAAACCGATCCTGGCATTTATCACTGCCCTCGACCACAGACTTCGACACAACTCGCGCGAATCTGCATAGTTTCCTTTCCGGGTCTACGAACCGACACGGCGCGATCCCTTTAACTCCAACACTTAAACCCCGGCTTCTTCGTCAAATGGATACGCCAGCCAGGCAGGCCTATGAGGGTGATCGGCATTAGCAATCATTGGCAGCCCTCATCTCCCAGCTTCCGTGCCTACAAGATGTTGTCTATCGATGCCCGTCACAGTTCCCACCTTGCTTGCTCATGGCATTGCACGCCAAGCAAATAAAAGCTCATTTACATCTTCAAATGTTCAGACTGTGCAGCGCCTTCGACAACTCGCCAACGATTGATACTCACGAGTGGAACGTCATCACTTCTCCATGTCTCTACAGTGTCTGGGTTCGGTACTACAACATGTCATATAATAATAAAAACAACCCTAGACTCTACTCCCTCCAGCTGCGTGTTCTCGAGTGGGATGCTCAAGCAGCCGCTGGCCTTAGCCGGCCTAAAAGAAGTCTATATAATCTACGACTATACCGCCGAACTGGCTTCCTTCGGCAATCCTGACAAGCATCCAGACGAATATCGTGTATGTCGCAACGCGTCTCGCAACCCAGTCAAAAAATCCCAGGAGGCCACGGGGGTCACCCTTTTCCGAAAGGCCGATTGACACATCTAAACCTCAGCCACAGTATACACGCGTGCGAAACACAAGATCATATTCATACCGGGGATTGGACAACCCCCCTTGGGCAACTTGAGACTAGGGACGGGCCGTGGAATGCTTTGACAGATTTCGCTATGCTGCAGAGCTTGACTCTGGATCATGCAGTTTCTGCAAAACAGCTTATCGCGCTAACAATAACGTCCTTCCTCGCACTTCAGCAGCCTTTCGTTAGCCTGCGAATTACCACGGCGCGACGGATCTCGTGTGCCCCTCACACCAGTGGAGGCCGACTACTACCAAGAGGTCGCTCGTTTCCTGGACAGCCTGCCCTCTCTAAGGGCGCTCGAAATCACTGGATGAGATCATTCCGTCTTTAGATTCTGCTTCGATTGTCCCAGATTGTAGAGCCTCTCGCTGCTTCCCTTACGAAAATAGGAAGGCCAAAGCCCCGTCGGTTATATGCAGAACTACGTTACTATTCAGGGTCTAGCTATGCTCACCAGGTCTTTTCTAGCGCTAACCGATCTCGCCGTTTTAATTACGAGGTCAAGAGGAGATGCTACAGAGATTGCCTGTTACAAGTTAATTAGTGACAATCGTCCCCAACTGCACCGCCTGACGCTGATGCTAGATTGCTTACCTCCAAGGCACATTCAGTCAAGCGGCCAGCATGACAAGCAAGCCATACCTCTGGTGAAGCCGTACCCATTAACACCCGTGTCTCGCATTCCTCCCTCTATAGTCTCCATCCTAGACCAAGACAGAGATGAGACCGCTGATGACTATTGGCGTGTACAGGACTACCGCAACGGACACGTCTACGACATTTTCATAAACAGTGCCCTCAACGCCTTCCTGGCTCGAGACATCTTTTTCCGCGGTGAGGGGCAACGTGGATACCTTACTTGTATAATCTTATAGAGGCGAGAATCTGTCACAAAAAGGACCACCGCCACGTTGCGGCATGTGGTTTAACGGGCGCTCAAGGGATCCTGCCGGGCACCTACTCAAACCATTTCTTCATGCCATTTCCAAATCGTGGATAGTGGAACGAATGAACAGCCAGCTGGTGGTTACGGAACTCACCAGCGAGGAGCCTGACAAGTGGCTGAAGAATTCGTTGAGCCTTAAATCATGGAAAGGTCATGGACTATTTCAGGCGTGTGTGGCCTGCGAAAAAGGCCGGGAGTGGAGGGTGGTGGGGAGACTGGGAGAGCTGAGGTATTCAGATTGGATAGAATCGGCTTGCGACGGTACTTTCTTTTCTGGTTCTGCGGTACGAATTTACGGTCAGCAGTCATTCTGCAATGCGATTTATCAGTTAGATTGAAGTCCGATCTTGTCATTGGACTCACTTCAACCCTCTTTTACAAGCTCCTGGAAGGATTTTCTGCAGTTGGATCCCAGGCTGAATCAGGCAGGTGGAAATATCGTGGGATGGACGATGCCACCCCATCGCCCCGTAAGCTTCCGGAATGGGACCGGGAATGATACTGTTGAGCGGGGGGCCAGAGCCTCGTTGGCAATAAATACATATCATGTCCTTAATTTTTTTTATTTAAAAAAAAGCAGCTTTCCTTTGTGAGACTCATCCTGTCTAAGGTACCTTAGAGATCCAAGAATTTAAACATCATGCAGCTCCCCAAAGTCCTGACAGCAATCTTCTACTTCTTCCTCAAAGTCCAGGCCGTCCTCCTTCCCGTCCCTCACACGCCCTACCTCGCCAGATGGACAACCTCAGAACTCATCAACCATGGGTTCCCAGACCCATTCAACACATCCCACACCCGCCGAATCATGATCTCGCGCTACACCCCAGTTCGAAGACGAGACTGTCTTGAAATCTGCCGGCTTCCTTACATGCCTGAATTCATCGCCTCGGTAGAGGATGAGATCTTCCAGGCCGACATGGGCGACACACCCTGGCCACGAGGCGTGCTTGCTTCGCTAGAGGTGAAGATGTGCTGCAAGGAGAGACGACGTGACCATCACGACAAACCACGCCCGCTTCTTCTCCTCGGTCCCGGCCTCAACACAACACGGTATTGGTACTCGGGCATGGGGCAGAGTCTCGCTGGGATGGGCTTTGAAGTCGTGGTGATGGACCACCCTTACGAGACGGACGTGGTGCAATACCCTGATGGCACCGTCATTTACGGGGGACGGGTTCCTGCGGATGCGGAGGCTGTGGAGGAGTTGAGGTTTGCGTTGGAGGTTAGGGCGAAGGATGCGACTCTTGTTCTTGACTGGCTCAAGGTTCCTAAATCAGCCAAGGTTGGCTTTGTGGGGAGTTCGTTTGGTGGACCGGCTGCTGCTGTGGCGATGAGGCGGGATGGGAGGATTGCTGCGGGGGTTAATCTTGATGGGGGTATGTTTGGTGCTGGGGTTGCTGAGGGTGGGGCGGTGAGGCCGTTTTTGATTTTCGGGGCAGATGGGCATAATACTACAACTGATGAGACTTGGGGACGGTTTTGGGATGCTACTGCGGAGAGGAGGCCTGGGTTGTGGATGAAGGAGTTGAGTGTGGTTAATGCGACGCATAGGACGTTTTTGGACTTTTCGTTGGTTGGGGAGGTTAGTGAGGAGTTGAGGAGGGTTGGGTTCGGAGGTGTGGTTAGTGGGGTTTGGGCGATGGAGATGATGACGGAGTATTTGGCGGATTTTTTTCGGTTTGCGTTGATGGGGAAGGGGGAGGGGTTGCTTGCTGGGGAGAGTGGGAGGTTTCCTGAGGTGAAGTTTTTGAGATCGCAGGGGACACAACCACTGTAATATGGTCAATATTTACTCTACCAATGTTCAAAGGAGCACGTTAGGAATAGTTACACAGACCAATAAACCTAGGTACTCGACGAAGGCTTGCTGAACCTCCGACCTCCGCTCAGTCTCCCGCCAGCCATTTACATCAGCGCATGTGTTACACAACCCCAATATCGCACGGCAATCACTTTCTTGTTATACCAAGCAGGTCACGTTGTGCTGTCATGTAATGTTCAAGCTCACCGCCTACCTATTAATTCGTCGGGCGTCATTGGGCTTCATCAAAAGTCTCCCACTCAACAACCAACATCTCGAAGGACCGAAACTAAGACGATACAAAAAAATATGGAGCTATACCGCTGTTTATCGCTTCCCGATTTCCTCTATCGGGTCCAATACGTAGGGACTAAAACCGAAGAAGACTCGAATGGTGGACTCATGGCTCAGCACCGTGTACCCCGCAGGGGCTTTGGACGATAAGGACTTCAAACAAGCAGTTTACAACCAATTCGACTGGGATTATAAAGGCCGCACTCCCTTCATTTCCTGCTTTTCAGACAAAGACTTCGCCATCAAGTGGGCCTGTAAAATCATGAGATCTTCACGGAGATGTTCACAGAAAAAGGAGTGGACCCTTTTTACTATCGACACTTGGCTTCTTTCGCACTCTGTCTATGTTTACAAACTGAGCAGATTCATCGACTATATGGATATTCGGACTCCCGGTAGGGCGGAGGAAGTTTACAAACCAGGGGCCTATATCTGTTTACATAGCATTCCTTCTGACGCAATTGTTGAGGCAGAGAAATGGATGAATCCTCGCGGAGCATCAAAATCCCCTCTATAGGTAAGTATCTTGCCCTTAAATAGATGCATCTAAATGTGGTCGCTAACCCATCCGTTACTTTACAGTGCCATCATGTCGTCCAAGCAACACCAATATGGTCGAATATCGGGATGATCAGATAGCAAAGGATTCTGAGTAGATGGAGAAGCATACTAGACTTTTCGAATCGTTGTCGAGATTTCTGACGTCTCTCTCTCTCTTGAACTACGCAAAACGACACATTCTCTTTCATCATCTTCAGACAATGTACTTCATTTGATGGATATGGAGAAGCGGCCCTCGCTCCCGAACGCCATGACCATGGTTGCCGAAGCTCTTGAGTCTTGGGGCTCTGTGTTGGGTGTTGTTACCAAGGATAACAACAAGAAGACTTGGGGGGAGATTCTCGAGGAAGTGACACAAGGTCTGGAGCCCGTTGTTCCAAGGTTAGACGAAGCAAGACCTTGTTGGGGAGTATCTGAGGAGTCTGTGGATCTTACCCTTGGCATGGGGAGGGGGGGGGGCTCTCTTTGGAAACACATGATGCGTGAGTCTCAGATATACATCGGAGACTGTGAAATATATGGGAGTCCACCGACACAGGGACTCATCACATTCACTTGTATGTAGTCCGCAATACTTTCAGCTCAGCGTCTCTTTTTTGATGTATCATTTTCATAATCGAAGCTTAATTTGATAGAGCTGTGGTTAATGTTGTTAGAAACACGAGTGATGGCCAGCGTCGAGTCCAGTTTGGATTAGATCCTTGTGATCAACAGTGACAGGATCATCAGGAGACCGCTCCACTTAAATTTGCAACTCATGCAGGTACAGGTACTCGGTTACGGGCTCAACACGAAATACGGACTCGAGACTAACGTGCGGCGCAGTAGATGCAGGCGATGTCCGCCTATCTAGGTGCATATCCCGAACTTGGGGCTGATATCAATACCTGTAGTTTGTCGTGCTGAGATCTGCTTCTGACTAGGTAGTTACCTCATTCCAGCCCGCTTGCATCCTCCATTTTAAGGTATGTCAATTTTCACATCGGTCCCCGGTAGGGGTCTTTTTTGGCCTGTTCATATATGTTCCCTCTTCCTCTTTCGAACATTGCCGGCACATACTCCGTCAAACGTCTGATGCATGATGATAGCTCGCCTTGTTCTCAAATTCGCTGTGTAATGGGGCTGTGAGTTCAGAGAGCGACATTGCAACATTCTCCACTATCATGGCAACATTCATTGACCATGGCCATGTAATGAGCTCCCCTGCAGATATAGCTTGCAACTGTCTTAGCGGGTGCAACCTTACAAGAAATACTTCGTGTCGTGGGTGCAAGTCCCTGAAATGCCCCACGGACGGTTTATGTTTTATGTAACGGTCCCCTGCAAAGATGGCTAATCAAAACATGGATCGTGGTGCAGTTGGTTGCACAAGTTCTTCAGCGTCTGCACCATGCATGAGTGGATTGGTAGTGTCAAACAACCAACTGAATTCCGGATTAGATCCGGTGGCTTGGTGCTGGGAATAGCAGGCTGGATACCCTGCCGGGTCGAACGCATACAGGGTCACCCGACGTCGTTGGCGTTATAATTGATTATAGCGGAGCCACCAACGCATGGTTCTTTTCGCGACTGTAGGATTACAATCTAAATAGTTGCATCCTTCTACCATGTAGCTAGTTGTGATGGAGATGCTGCTTGCTAGCGCTGACGAGTTTGAAGAGCCTTGCCAGTAACAATTGGTGATAAGTTTTTGATCCCGCTGTAGTCTATGTCGAAGACGCACCATGGAATCAATACCTCAGTACCTTAGGTAAAATAGCCAAACGATACTCCGCCTGCTAACCTTTGACAGTTACGACCTCCCGTAACGTTCTCCAATGCTGTCTTCAGTAGATATCTAAACAGCCCAAACTGTGATGTACCAAATGGTCACGGAGCTCAGTTGTCATCCCAGGAGTCTCTCCCAGACATACAAATGAGAGCTCTTTCCGTTGCTACATCCGAAAGCTGTTGGCGATTGTTTCTGGGATACAATGGTCCTAGACTGATGATCCTAGTTGATGAAGGAGCATAGATACTTGCCTTCCGATCCACTTTACTGAACACCGGCCTGTTGTTGGTCGAACTGTCGAGTAGACGAAGGCCATTTATCCTTGCAAGACTTCGTTGGCAGGTGTTCTGCGCTTAGGGACCCTGTCTAGTCAAGGACCAAAATACGACTCTCCCATCTCGAGGCCAAGTGGACTTAGGCGATGGACGTACCTCAAGGTGATGTGAACGCCAGCCAATTCTTCTATAAAGACAGCAGTCCAATCTCTCAAAACACTCTTCTCTCTTCATCCCTCAGATCATCACATCCATCTATTCTCATCCATCTTCACAGCCCAACTCCAAACCACACCATCGCCTCAATCCCAGGTCAACACCTCAGGTTCGTCTTAGCCCATTCCCACACCTCAGCCCGCAGCTCGCTTTCTTCTAACCACTGCTCTCATCCACAGCCGTCAAAATGATGTTCAAGCCCTCCACCGTTCTCTACGCCGTTCTCGGCCTCGCCACCTTTGGCAACGCCGCTGCCGTCCCTGCCGAGGACACCACCGCTGCCGCCCCCCTCGAGAAGCGCGTCTGGCTCAGCAACTTTGACATGCAGGCTCTCTGCAGGCAGCAAGTCCACAACGCCGCGTCTGCCATTCGCAAGGGCAACAAGTGCCAGGATTGGAGGTGCATCTACAACAACGTGGAATATCATGCCAACATGGCACTGTACTGCTCCGACAAGCACGGTACTCAGGCGTATGCTGCCTGCGGTGGTGGCACCGTCTGGGATTGGCAGTGCCACGATCGCAACTAAGCGCGCGGCCTGGTCCTGAACTGACGGTTGCTCAACAATCAGCGGGTTGGTTGGAACAGTTGGAAAGGGATGTTGCGGGGTTTCAAGTGTTTCGGTTCGACAGATGTTTGTTTTGCTGGGAGATATCGGTGTTTCTTCTATTTGTGATATATCATAGGGAGATTTGTACTTAGCCTCTGGTGCAGATGGAACTGATTTATCTGTCTTGTTTATTGTGCCTGGCTGTCTTTCTGTTCTTGAATTGTCGGTGTTTTTTTCGTGACTTCCTTATCGGTGGGGTCTGATGATGATTGCACCTACCTTGTGGGTAGCTGTCTCTTACATTGCTTTTAATCCTTCAGGTCCAGTTATTTAGGCAGCAGCTCTACTTCCCCTCTTTCTAATCAGCTTTCACTTCATTTGACACACAACAATCGCAGCATCTTATCCAGTGTACCTCAATCCAGCAATTCAATATGGAGGTGTATTATGGAATCAACACTGAAAACAGGGATAATACTATCTGGTCAACCCGAAGACTATATCTTCGTCTCTTAGAAACCTTCCCCAAATTTGTCCACGACTTCCAAGCGAAGTGGAACGACTGGCATCAAGCTATCTCGGCTGACGAGTTCGTATCCATCCCTAGCATCCATTCTATCCATTTGCTAACGTAAGGTAACCCGCAGCTCATCAACATGGTCGTCAGTCCCTTCCTTCACAGCCCTCACCGCACTCGGTCCCCAGATCATACCTCTCGTCGTCTACCAGTTGGCTCTTGACCAAAACGACAAGACGGCCGTACATCTCTGTACCTTTATTCCCTACTTCCCTCGCGCGAGCCCTCGTGACACTGACGTATGATGCTGCTCCCCCTCGCGATGTAGACTTAGCCCTGGGACCTGACAGCTCCTACCTACTTGACGTTCTCGAAAATGAAAATTCCCCTGGGTTGCAGATCTTGCGCGCCTCCTTCGACCGCAACAGGGCGGTACGCAACGCTCTCGCCGACTGGGCCGAATATTGCGAGCGAGTTTCCCGCCACAGCTCGTCAAGCATATATACCGAGTGTGCTGAGTATGAGACCTTGGTCAACTTTGGGGAGAGTATTATCCCGCATGTAATGTTGCAATATGCGAACGATATCAAAGTCCAGATTGAACCAAATGCGGTCTCACGTGCGAGTGGTATTGGCCGGGGTGTGCTGTTCTGGTATGAGCTGCTTCATGAGCTGGTGTGGGGCTGTAAGACGGGGGGGCAGACGTGGGTGTTTGAGGATGTGTATAATCGGTGGGAGGGGTGGTTTCAGGGGGGAAGTGGTGTTGGAGGGGCGCCTAGGTATCGTGGGTAGGGTGCTTGATGGAGAGGTATACTTGGTCATTCTCCCTCGGCCGTTAGAGTCCGTTGGTTGGTTTTTCTTGCTTAAAATGGCAGATCGTCCCATATTTATACTGAAAGACTGTCTTGGCCTTTGTGGTATTGGACATGGATAGACATGGAGTCAGTTTGGGTCTCTGTTGGTTGTGTTACCTGCACCTAAGGAATTGCTTCTGATCATCTCAAAGGATAGGGGTTCTATGTTACCGAAAATGGTCAACCCTCACCTGTCAGAGTGACCTACCCTGGCTGTATTATGTCCGGAATATTCCGCGGACTGTTTCCTCCGGATGGTGCTACAGTGACGTCGGGGTGCATCGCGCCCACCATTCACATCCAGGTACCTGTTACACGACTTGAGTAAGGCAGCCAGACTCTTTTCATAGGTTTATTGGATTCAATGTCCGCACAGCCATGCGATGCTCAACTCCTTAAAAGCCCCGTCATGCTTGGCATTGGGTTCTGATGAATCCTTCCCTCTGACAACCAAGATCTTCATAGCTGCCAACACCGACTATGGATCCACGTTGGTATCATTGCTGTGAGCCGATTTTCCATCAGAGATTTACCGAGTCCAATATCAAGGGAGCCAAATCGATTACACCTCTGAAGGCTTGAAGGCTGCCAAAACCACCAGCTACAGGAACTCAAGCGCCGGCCAATCTCAGTTCACACGGGATGTTCAAAGCCACTTTACATGGGGCTATCATCGACCCTCCCCATTCATCTCGTTCTTTTCGGACAAAGACTATGCTGAGAACTGGGCTTGCAGTGAAGCCTGGCGTAAAGGCAAGCCTGTCGAAGAAAAGTGGACTCTCCTGACCATCGATACCTCGAGACTTTTTGAGGAAAACGTCTACTTATTCAAGCTTGGCACGCTGGTCGAGGAGTTCAAGTTGGAGATACCAAATGGAGCACAGAAGCATATCCGACATGCGTACATTTGCCTAAACAAGATTCCGATTACCGCGATAACGAAGGAGAGGAACCCCAATGAGGTCAAAGAGGGTGAGCGAATGGATTGATCTCATCACTCTTATAATAGTTGCTGACTGAAGGCTGCAGATCGTAGGATAGCGAAACTGGAGGTTAAAATACAGGCTGATATAGAGGCTGACGCGAGGGCGGAAACATACTTCGGTTATGATAGTGACGACTCAGCGATTGTGAACAACTGCAACGACAACATCATGAGGATCATTGAGGGGGACTGGGATTGAGATGGTTGGCCCAACTTCCAAGACCCCCACCCCGCTTATCTTATCCTAGCTTCGCAAGCCTCTCCGCGGGCATGTCCAATCATCTTTTAGCGTCTGGAACAGGGGTGGTTCTGCGCGTCCGGGCCGACCCTGTAATGCCCCGCCGCACCTGCACTCTGATGCAGCCGCCGTACCATCCATTCCTCACACGCCAGTCCATCTCGAAACACTTCTTCCCCAAACACATAACCTCCGTTCTCATCGCCATGGCCCGCACTCGAGCTCAAACAGCGGCCCGAAGGGCGCTCCCATCGTCGGCGGTTGCATACATTTGAGGCATAGGTTGGTGAGACTCCTCTGCTGGCAAGTAAACCACCTGATCATAGGCCTTTGCTCGCAGTGTGGACGCAACCCTTGATGCCTTTCTTGACTTTCCCAGTTAATTTAAATGGTCCCAATTAGTAGGGGGTTTTTTGTGCTTGCAAGCTGTGGTTGATAATGTAAAATCTTTTAAGGAGCTGGAAGGACGGGTGGTTACTTCCACAGATCGGCCGGTCAGAGCAAATGCTGTATGGGATTTGCTGATTCCGATATCGTGGACCTGATAAGGGGTAAGCTTGGAAACGGTGGCACCAGTTAACAAGCACGTAGTGGACGTAAGAACAATAACAACGGGTAACCTGAATAGGGATTAGAATACCTTCTGTAATAAAGACCATAAGCTCACCCTTCTAAACGTGCACATCTCGCCGGGGAAAGTATAAAGGCAGGACAGTTGATTGTGCCAAAGCTATGAAGAGTCGTGTTTTCAAGGTCTTCAAGCGAGTGATATAGGAGTGCACTGAATCGAACTGTGAACGGCGTAGTTGAACGAATTCCAAGAACATCTGTGCCGCGTTGATGCGGCCGGTCGTGTGTATGGTTTTCTCCACGAGGTCGAATGTAACTGTTGTGGGTCTTTCTCTATTCATTTACCAGCCGTTATTTTTCAGGAAGACTGATGATCTTTGGTTCCATCAGCGTTGTGCGAAGTATGTGCCGTGCCATGGCCCGTTCCTGATGCTCAGACTTTTGCCAAGTGTGGCATCAGCCGGAATCGGGCACGGTTTGAAGGACGTAATCATCTTAAACCTTTAGCTTTAAGAGCATCAAGGAGACTTGATTTCCATATTTCGTAGTTGTCTTCACCCGTAGAGGAGGGGACAGAGATATCATGAAATTCTATACGCATTAAAGTCTATGTAAAACGTTCTCGTCGTTGGCGTAAGTATTTTAGAACGTAATTAGATGGCGTGATACATGGCGTTTAATCCAGCCGTTTATTAAAAGAGTGTAAAATTTATAAAAGATAGCGATGTAAAGCTAAGAGTTTAACAATTTAAGGTCAAAAGTTTAACGATTTAGGGTTAAAGATGTATAGCGATTTAAAGCCAATAAAATTGCCAAAGCAACGACTGGGTTGATCTCATCTCGATTGTGTCTTCTCTAGGAGAAGTCTCTGCAGTCGCACTCAGGGAGAGTGCTGGCTGGGATGGCATAATTATGCGGAGGGTTAGGGTCTACTGTATCCCTCCAACAACATGTCTTGTACGCCTTTAAGGGCCCAATTGGTATATACTTAGTCTACATCATCCTGTTACTGAGGGACATTTTCCGTCCTGTTTAGAAAAGCTCGCGCTCATGGGGACTCGGACTCCTTACTATGCATTGACGTCTTCCGGCGTGGGAACTCGCAAATTACCAAAGGAGGAATTCGTCCTGAGTATTATCTTCTCCCCTTGCTGATTTTGCACAACACTTTGGAGCCTCAAATCGTTTCACTTCGACCACTTTGCTATCTCTATATTTGGAGAACCTGAAAGTGTGCACTTGCTAAAAGTTTCTAAACTGGAAGACCAACCGACCCAAAGCAAGCTCTTGTGAACAATGGTACTCTCGCGTACATGCAACCTGTCAGTCTAACCTAGCGTACCTGCTTGACCACTCACAACCTGCCAGATTCACATACCCAAAATAGAATTATGAAGCGGGCTGGTGGCTGAGGTTTGGCGGAAGCAGAATAAGAAGGTGCAGGCGGACGGAGCAGGGCTCGGGATTTTCCCCTGCCAGCGGCATCATGCAAAATGCCGCGGTTGTGAGCCCCGCATAATTCTGCACAAAACCACCATGCAAATCCTCCAAGGAAGTTACCATTATTCACGTAGCTCACGGCATCTCCGCCAAAAATGGTAACGTCCTTGCCCGGGCCTATCCAGTAACGTCAGTATATGGTGAAGTAGATAGCGATTGGAACGAAATGTCGACGTTTTGTGAGTATGTCCAGCGGTCTCCTCTCTGCCATTATAACGGGAATGACCGCGTTAATTCCTTCCAAAGATGAAGTCTTGTCTCGACTTTTAGTGAAATGACATCAAAGGGCCGAACCACTTTAACCTGGCTCGCTCCCTAGCCCATCATTCCTTGTGACGTGATGGTAAAAAGCACTGCCTGCCCAATCGTGAAAGAAGTGCAGCTGACCCTCTTCCCTTTTGCCCCGCGGTGTTCCCTGCAAGGGTCCGGAAAATCTGCCCCTGGTTTACCCCTGAGCACCTCAGGGTCACCTGTCTCTTAGAGACGGTTGCGACCATCTACTCCTCACCATGGACTTAGGTTCTAGATGTTCGGATTTCATTAAGGGATATCCTTTCCAGTGTGTCATCGAGCATCGGTACTGATTCGCCGGTTGCTGAGCCTACTGGAATATATTTAAAGTTATAATCTTAATATGAATAGTAATTATAGAGGGTTTAATAACGGGCTACTGGTACGCCTAAGGAAAAAACGGAAGTTATGATTTGTTTTGGTTGTATAGCCGAATGGTCCTTGGACCCACTTTAGCTTAGGGTGATCCTCACTGCGCTCACCTTTTGCTTACCTTGTGAGACCAATACGGACTGAGCCAAAAATTTTGTCGGGTGTGACTATATAGGTAAGGTCTGCATTGTTGGTGCCGGTGCTGATGGTTTTTATACCGCGATGATGCTTAAGTTCCGGGGCATTGACTTCGACGTCGTCGAAGCCAGCGACCATGTCGGAGGGCGGTGTGCTACACACAGCTTTGTCGGAGTCGGCCCCGACTGCGCACATGATTATTATGACATGGGTGCCATGAGGATCCCCAAAATCGGCTCGATGAAATCGACACTCAATCTAATCAAGAGCCCGTCCCTGCTCAACATTCCTGACAGTCTGGTTGAGTATGTGTACACGGTTTACACGGTGGACTGCCAGGGTAATCCGACTTACTATGA
>NW_001914857.1:1568943-1598787 GCF_000226545.1 Podospora anserina S mat+
TGCAGTGCGTCGAAGTTCGAAAATGCTATCAAAGATGTGCTCAAGGAGTTCCAGTCCGAGGTACAAATCTACTTCGACAAGGGATAGGACAACTACCCCACCAGGGATTTTCTCATGTTTCCGCAAGTCCTGTCATACGCCGATACTATGGCGGGCGAGCTAGCTGACAGGTGTGTCAGCACTCCATATATGGCGTTTCATATAACTCACAGTGTTTCTTAGTTCCACCGGCCTCTTTTAACCGGGCACTCACCGAGACTTTGTCGGACTATGCAGACTTCGTCCAAACTGACCAGAAAGGCTGGTTTCGCGTCGAGGGCGGCATGTCGTTCGTCACTGATACCATGGCAGCTCGTCTGAAGAGCACCATCTGGCCCCAAGCCGGCGCCACATCCATTGATGTGTCGCTCTCCACACCCGCTGTAGCTATGTCTTTGGCTTCTGATGGAAGGACTATTCAAGTCACTACAGGCGGTGAGAAGTCCTCAACAAATTCCTACGACATGGTCTTCAACACCACAGCTCTAGGGCCTCTCCAGCAGATGGATCTCTCAGGTCTCAATCTCGACCGTGACATTCTCGACGGCATTCGTGCCCTCAGCTACGACCGGGCTACCAAAGTGGCCATCAACTTCAACAAGCGCTGGTGGACGGGTTTCTACCCCAATGCCGACGCCATGCACCGCGGTGGCGGTGTATCTAGCAGCGACTTTCCCCTCGGCTTCACTGTCTATCCCTCGTGGGACAACGGCGACGGCACCAACGTTCTCATCGCCTCATGCGCCTGGGCCCAAGATGCGTCCCGCATGGCAGCCCTTGTCCCGGACTACACTGATCCCTCAACACCAACACCAAGCTACGCCGGCCCCATCGCCGCAGTCTGCCTCGAGGGCCTGGTCAAACTCTGGGCAGGCCGACAGGAGGCTCCGACTTTGAAAGATCTCCACGATTACTACATCACCCATTACGCCTGGGCCTGGTCCCATGACCTGTGCACCTGTGGTACCTTTGCTCTCTTTGGACCGGGACGGTTCCAAAACATATACCCAAAGTTCCAAGAACTTCTCGCCAATTCGCAGCTTGCCATCTGAGGCTAGGCTATCAGCGCGCACTACGCGTGGATCTCCGGTGCGTTGGACAGTGTTCTCTTCTCTGTGATCAAGTTTCTTGCGGCAAGGTCGACAGAATCGCCGGATGTGGCAACCAAGGCGCTCAAGTTGCTTGCTTCGGACTCTAACCCAGATAAAAAGCATTTTGAGAAGAACGAACGTGGTGAGCACCCGGAGGGAGATGAGAGGTTGGCGTACTGGTGTGCCGAGGCTAGCGCGATGAAATGAGCAGATTCTTTGGGACATCACAGTTGAAGTAACGTAAAAAGGTGCTTGGAAGGTGGAGGAGAAAATGACATCGGTTCGATTTTGATGGAAAGTGCAAATCACACACCTACCTACCTAGTAACACGAGACATACATCCAACAAACTCCTATATATGTTCAATCTTGCTACCCTACTATTTAATAAACGTGGAAGGAAAAGGCAGTGTGGCTGCAAGAAGAACAGGATATCCTTCCCCCTGCAGGTTGGCTCACACGCCGGTAAAAACCTTCCTAAAAGGAAAACCACACTGGAGGACGACAAGTGAGTGCTTTAGGTAAGGTTGTCGCAGAAGTTGGTGCCACTGAGATCGCGCCAGAAGGTGAAGTCGATGGTCGGGAACAGGGTGCCGGAATGATAAAAGAAATGCACCCAGCCCGTCCTCCACCATCCGGCGTTGTCGTCCATGAACCCGTTGAAGGAGTCGACAAGGGATGCACCGTGATTGACCTCAGCATCTGCAAGCGAGGTCAGTTAGCTTTGGGCATTGCAGTATGATATAGTATGTGATCTTACACTTGTAGTTGCAGCCCGCAAGTACCGCCTGGCCCGACACGGCGAAGTACTGTGTTGTGGACGGAACATGACTTCCAGCGTTGAAGAAGTTCTTCCATCCTTGGGTGCATGCATTGTAGTCGGCTTGGTTTGGGAAAGTTCTCCCCGTTGCACCCCACGAGTTCACCTGTCTTCTGAGCTTCGCGCTGCGGCGAGGCAGGCTACGGTTCTCAAGGGGCTCTCCAATGACTGCGTGGGTCGAGGGATCAATCTCGACCGTGGTTGTGTTGCCGTCATCCCCAACGGTGACTTCGTAAAAGCCATTTGGGGTGCCCTCAGGGACAACGAAACCGAGAGCGGTGGTCGCAACCAGGGGGAGAAGGGCGAGGAGGGCTTTGAACTGCATTTTGGCAGTCAATGAGAAGTGCGAGCCGGAAAGTCAGGTGAGAAAGTGATGCTGATCCGATGATGAGTAGTGATGAGGATGACAGACCTCATGGAAGTAGGAGAGGGGGACCCTTATATAATTTTTCGCAGCGAGTAAACATCTCTTTGTGTCTGTCACTACATATCCACATCGAACACTTGGCGGAAAGGCATAAACCTGCTTCTGTGCTATTGGAAAAGCCTCAGATGCCGCTGTCAACCATCAGCTTGGCAAAATCAGGTACCTTACAAAGTTCCAGGTTGTCATACCAAAGCTAACAGTGGTCTATAGTCGCATTTGTGAAACCTACTTGCCTATTGAGAGACAATATAGACAGCTTCATTCCTGGTGGTTCTATCACCTGCTCGTAGTCTTACGCCGAGAAGTCGCACGAACCTTGGAAGGCTTCGTCTACTGCATATAACATCGTCGTACCAAATCCTACATCGCGTCAGCCTCGAATAGAACACCGTCAAGCTGGCAGGTGGATACTCTGTGATACCTTGGAGAATAACCAACATGTACGTCCCAAGCCGCGATGGATATTCATGGATTTCAATAGTTCAATTGTCTCATGTCTTTGACAGACCAGTGGTAAGTGCCTGTATCTCTAAGTGTTGGAACAACCAACATGCCGGACCGGAATTACTGAAAAATTCTTCAAGGTCATAAATCCGAGCCCACAATTCGGCCAAACACAGTTAGCCAGGGTAAGGAGAGCGGCGTTTGACCTTATCGCCTGCCATGGGAATTAGTGATGAAGAAGTTCGGTGTCCATATTTGGAACTACCGGTTAGAACTGGTTGCACCGAACTCAATAGTTCAGCTGTGGACATGACGAGCAATCCTTCTGCGACATCTTCAACTCTTCAATGCCAAGATCAGATGACAACAACCTCTTGCCTCATACCGTGACCCTCATCAAACCAATAAGGCTTCTTCTCAAAGCCCACATCGCCCTCAAGATAGCCCTTGCATCCCATCGTCCCCACCCGCCGGTATGTGTCCGGCTGACCTTCAACAGGAACCAACAAAATCCCTCGTCCCTGTGTCATATTCGGCGACCCCCCTCTCTCGTCATACAGCTGCACCATAGCAAACTGCATCAGGTTCTCCGGCGCCTCATACGTGCAAACCTCAATGCAAGACATCACAATGTCTCTCTTCACCGGCCACTCATCCGGCACATCAACATACCAAGAGAGCCTATCATCCCCCGGCACCTCACCAGACTTCACCCAATCGCTCTCCGAATCCCCAAGCGCCCACCCATAACCGTGATCATGTTTACCGGTCCCATTCCGTTTCCAAACAACCTTCTTCACTCGTCCCCTCAGCCGAATGAAACCTCCCTTGACCTGCCCCAACGGATTACCCCCCACAAGCGTTGTCTCCGCATGAAGCAACTCACAAGCGTATTTATACCCAATACTCCCATCCAACACCCCCTGATGCAAAAAAATCCTAAAATGCCCATCCAAACTCGCCCAACTCCAACTCGGCGCCCTGTACCTCTCCGGCCTCTTAAATTTGGTCTTCACATCACTAACCCTATGCGCCGCCCACAACAGCTGAAAAAGCATATCCCCCCTCCACAACCCAGCCAAATACTCCCCCACCCCTTCCTTCGTCCTCTTGTACTCCTCCGCAATAGCCATAACAGCCAACAACTTATCATCCCCCACCGTCAACTCCCTCGACGTATAAGCCTCCACAATCACCCCCCAAGCCAACGGATGCCCCACCCCGCCCAAACTCTGATTTCCCGGGTCCAAGTTCTTGAAACTTGCGCCTATGGAATCATCAATCGATCTCAAAGTCGTAATTGGCTCCTCTAGCCCCCCATCTGTATGCCTCGACTCCAAACAACAAAACACCATCCCCCTGTTTCCGTAAGCAAGCACCCGGGTGGATAACTGTCCCTCCTGGAAGGTCCAAGCCCTGGTGTAAAGAGGTAACATCTCCTGATCCCGCCTCAAGCGCACTGGCATGGCGATAGCTTGTCGTATCTCCCCTTCCTGCTTTCCAACTGGTGAATCAACCCTTACATTAAAGACATACCCCCTGTCGTGAACCCTCGGACGTAGGAACCCGTCAAGGCTGGTAGAAGCTACACCAGCAGCAATGGTGAGGAATGCTCCGCGGTAGATGAGGTGCATGTTGGAGATTTCATTCATTTTGTCTTGGTCCGAGTCTTGAACAATGCACAGTGCATCCACCCAGAGGTATTTCATTCCTACGCCGTGGGTTACGGTTAAAGCGTCGATGATGGTCAACGGGAGAACATCAAGAGGGATGTTGCGGGAGTAGGTTCCAACGTTCCTTTTGGTGGTCTTGCCGGGTTGGTCGCCGCCCCAGCAGTAGCTTAGGGTTGCGTAGGGGGCTGGGGGTGGGTTGCTGACAAGACGAACGATGAGGTGTGGTTCATCTGGGTTTGGAGAATTGGGGCGAGTAACGACTTCCAAGAGGCGGGTGGGCATGTGGCTAAGGTTGAACTCGCGGCATTTGGTGTGGTTGGCGGAGCAATCTCGGAGATATTTCCTGGCTCGGGAGTAGCTGAGCTCAGAGTTGGGGAGGAGGTTGGGTGGCGGTTGGGGTCCGAACAGCTCGTGGGGCTTTTGACCTGGAACATTGTAGAGCACCAATTCCCCCAACCTATTGTTCATTTTGTAGCCCAGCTTGAGTCGTTCCCAATCGACCTCGAAGAAGTTGACAATGGCTGGCTGCTTCAAAGTCCGCTCGACCCAGATCGGGTTGTCTGGACCTGAGGTCATGCTGACAAGGTAGGCCCCTTGACGAAAGGCAGAGAATAAAGCGCAGTTGTCTTTCAGAGCAGAGATGACATCAGCCTCAGTGAAGCCAATTTGACCGTCATCTTTGCCGTCTTTTGAGTTTTGTCTCATATCGATCGTGATTCTTGAACAGTGGCGACATGTGTGAGGGGAAACATCTTTCTGGTCCTGGTCTTCCTGGTCATCGGTCATCGGTGGAAGGGCATCGTTGACCACGTGGATAAGTGGCCTTGCTTGGCTCTGAGAACTACCAGCTGCTTGATTCAATCCTGGACTTGTCGGCAGATTGTTGACTGGAACTAAGACCATCTCGATGTAGGTGATCGTGTGGAGCTTGAGGATATCAGGAGTTGATGTTACTCTCCGAGGGAAAGAGCAACATTCGAGCGAGGCCTTATTGCCAAGAGCAAGATTCGGGTCCCAACCATGTGGAGCGGGTTGTTGGTGAGTTGACCTCCAACCAACCAATAGCAGTGCAACAAATGCGTGAAGGATCGATCCTCTGCATGTTCCAAACAGGTAATAAAATTCCTAACTCCCTTTTGGTTAACATTGCACATTGCAATAAATTTGCCAATCAAAAATATCACGAACAATAGACAGAGTTCTCCGTTACTAGAAACCCCGACTGTGATTGAGGTGGCCAGCTCGAGCTGAGGCTCTGCGCCCAACTCTGACCACTAGGTAGGAATGAAATCATGCTAGTGAAATATCTCGTGTCTGAGATGATGAAATTAATTCGAGAAGAAAAAAAGAAAACACAATTAACCACCATACCTCTGAGACACAGCCTTCATTGCACATCACCATGTTTCATCATCATCATCATCATCATCATCCTCCTCGTCGTCTGCAATCGGTCCCGCTGCTTCCGCCTTTCCCGAACCCTCTTTTTTCTTCAGTTCAGCCAGCCTCAACTCTAGCTTCAGCCGCTTGACATTATCATCATCCTCGTCATCAGTGAACATTTCCTCCCGATTACGCCGTCGATTGTGTCTCCTGCCAAGATCTTCCATATTCGATACCGGATATACCGGAGGGTTTCTCCCTCTTCGACGACTTCCCCATGGCGCGGACGAATCGGGGGGAAGTGTCCCTGGGTTTTTGTCTTGCCGCAGCAGGTCACGTCCGGCGATGACGCTGTACGGGTCGTCTTCTTCTTGGAAGCCATGAATGTCGCGAATGTAGTCATCGAAGTGGGCAGATGTTTGCGCGACGCGTTTGAAATGCCCAACTTTGAGGAGCGGTCCTTTTAGCTCAGTGTTTTCTCCGCCTTCATAGAAGTCCCAGTTTGCCAGTGCTGTGGCTGTCTGGAAAGCGTTTTTCATCTGCCTGCCATTCCATCTCCGGGATGGCTTGTGTTTGTTACGCTCCCAGTGCTGGTCAATAAAGCGTTCAATCTTCTCTTCTTCTATGTCCATGTCTATTCCGCTCGCTTTGAGACGGGACATGTTCCTCTGCCAAATGTCCTTGGCAGACTTCTGGCTGAGTTTTGGGTAGTAGAGACTAATGTGTATGCGTGATCGAAATGCTTCATCGAATTCTCCGACCCTGTTGGTGGTTAGGATGATGACGCCTGCGTAATATTCTAGAACGCGCAGAAAAACTGTGAAACTAATCAACAAGCTGCTCTTGGTCCGATCTATACTTGCAAAACAGCATACCTGAAACTAGACTATTCCTCTCAATGTCTCCCTTTTCTCGCTTCGCCAAGAAGACATCGGCCTCATCCAGAAGCAACACACATCTCCACTTCTGCGCCAACCCACAGAAGGACTCCAATGTCCTCTCAGCTTCTTTTGCTGTGGTGCCGATATCACCGCATGTGATAGGTAAAAGTGGTCTGCCCAACTCAGCGGCGACACACTCAGCTGTGGAAGTCTTGCCCACACCAGGCACCCCGTGCAAAAGAATAATCAACCCTTTGCCTTTGCCAGCGACGAGATCCATAGAGAATGTCTCATGCGCAATACCGCTCTGCTTGGGTACCCGAACATGATTCTTCACGAGGGCCTGAAGGAGTGTTTTGTGGCCGTCAGGCAGCACCAGGTCCTCAAAGTGCGATGTGAGCGACCGGGGGGGGATTTCGCTCACATTGTTGATGTCGAGGGCAAACCACCTGTGGTCGAGCAAGGAGTAGCCATACACGCGGGTCGGAAGCAACAGAGCCCATTCGTCAGTGCAGCCGGCTCTTCGGAACTCTTGAATACTCCGCAGTTCTGCTAACTGCAGAAAGTCGGCGTGTCGGTCAGCCTCGAACTTGGAGTCATCAAAGACGTCGGTGACCCAGCTGTTGTCCTGCTTTTCGGGTAACGGATCGAATGTTTCTCGCTTGTCGGCCTTGGTCGGGCTGTAGATGATACTTCCGCCCAACTTTACGGAAAATCTGTGGTACAGGTTCATGTCCTCTCTAAAGAATTCGATACCTGCCGCTTGATCCACCATGACCTCGCAGTGGAGCTTGCTTATATGTTAGGTACGTGTCTATATATGGTATGAAACTCAATGGACTAGGGAGATAGGAACCAGCCGAAAGCTTCATACCTCGGTGTCAGCTATCACATAGTTGTAAAAACCGCGTGTTGTCTGATTAGACTCTCGAATGGTAAACCCGTCATATTTCCTGTGTGTTCCGGTCGCCAGTTCTGTGAACTTCTTTCCCCGATGAAGGAGTATCTCCTGAATTTGTGAATCATTAGGGTGGAGAAAAGATGGATACAGCGGCAATATTTTGACGGGGCGTGCCCCAACGTAGCGCGAAATGACGAAACGTTTTGGTCTTGGACCCATCCGGAAACCGTCGAAGTCGATGTGGAAGGAGTCGATGATGAAACTGGTGCTTTCGTGGTCCGAGGCTTTGACAATATCGCGGCATCTTTCCTCTGACTCAGTCTCCGAATCCCATTCTCTATCGCGCACTGGGTCGAAAGAGCACTTCTTGCCAGAGTCAAACACTTCACGGCCACCGGTGACGTGAAGGATCTGCAACGCCTGGCATCGACGGTGATCATCCCGATTTTGGAAGAGGTACGATGTCTGCCCCGGTCGAAAGAGCTGCCACAGGTTCTCAAAAGCGATTTCTTTTATGGTCTTGTTGGAGATCTGGCGCTTGACGTCAAATATATCTGCCATGTCGTGATCCATGAACTCTATAAGACACCGAAACTCGTCCCTCTGTCGTTTAGCGCGATCCGCTATCTCCCTCAGTGTCTCATGCTCCGTCTCAGCCGAGATTTCATCTTCTGACGTCTCTTTTTCTTGAACGACTTCAGCCTGGGCATCAGCTTCGGCTTGGTCGTAGGCTGACTCAAGATCGGCGTAGAACTGTCGTATCTCCGCTTCATGCCCTACAAGATACTTGAACGGACGTACAAAAACGTTTTGAGTCTCGGTAAGCTCCTCCCCGATACACTCCCCTAGGGCGTGCAAAAGGTACTGGGAATTGATGGCGAGCCGATAAGGCACGTCTAGCTGCTGAGACACCTCTGCATTTTGAGATGATTCACCTTTTTTCTTTCTTATCGCACTTTCCCGTCGCAGCTTCCGTAGGTTGGCCTTGACATTCACCTTGGATGAGGTAATGAGAACGCTTTGGTCCAGGTCGAGTTTGCGCCCCTTTTTGACTCGTCGCCATTCTTCGGGAGGGACTCGTGTTATTTTAGCTTCTTGGGTCTTTGCTGGATCGGTATTCTTTGTTTCATTCACTGAAGTTGTGCCTTCTTGGGTACCGCTGGTCTCGGGTTCTTTTTTGCTTCTGCGCTGTCAGCAACATGGCACCAAGGCACCTAAGCTGGACTGGAATGGAGAGATAACACACCCTGGCTGAGATGATGGGGGCGAAGACTCATCGACGACGTCCTCAACATCGCTTTTATTGAGGACATCGGTGGAAGTGGAAGGAGGGTGATTTTCCACAAGAGACATCTTGATGAAAGTCAGGAATCATTCGTTGCTGCTGTATGCGTTGAGCTCAGGCAACAGTCATAGTGCGGGGTCAAGGGTACCTAGGGTATTTAACACTGAGGTGGATAAGGTTTTGCTTTCGCTCGTATCGTTAACAGCGTGACGGGAGTGCCACCGGACAGGAACGGGGCCACTCGCCGTGTCGCCGCCTACGCGCTACTTCTTCAAGAGCCGAATGGCAAAAATGTACTGTTCTCGACCGTGTCCCCGCTTCTACAGCAAGGCTCTGAACTCACCGAACACAATCTGGGCACGCTACCTACACAAACTTGAGTGTCATCGAACGATCTGTAGAGGCGCAAAAGTCCTCAGCCAATGGAAAAGAGGTCATCCTGCAGGTCCTGCATTCGTATCTGTTTCATGTTTGTGTGCCGCACCGTGGCGGGCATGGTGATACCACACTCACACACTGATAGATTCGTTACTATTCTCCCCACCTACCTATCAATCACACAGCAATTGCAAAAAGAAAACCCCTATTTTCCTTGGTCATCTTGGTTGCCTTGCGACTCAGTCATTACAAGCTTCTCCCTTGAAGTTGCAGGTATCATGTCGACAAAAGCGCCGAACACTAATCGAGGTCTAGGAACTCTAGTGGACAGCTATGTTCGCAAAAGACTCCGTCGTGACATTCACCCTGCGCTTGCCAAGGTGCGGGACAAATCTGAGGCAGAATCAACATTCCTGAAAGCCACAGGCGCCGAACTCCGAGTATCGTGCCATACAGCTGTGGGTGCGAGCGAAGATGGAAACCAGAACCCAACGTCCGTTGCCATGGTGGCAGGCGAAAATGACTGCGGCATCTCTCTGTAGGTCCATGACCCAATCTTAAGACTCACCCAATGGTGTTATTGACATGGAAGTAGTGAAGAGATATACCGAGATGCCACACAAGAAAAGCTGCGGTTTCAATTAGCAATCGCTGATTATGAGAAGCTAACATCAGGACCAAAATTCGGTTCAGGAATCACCACCAAGCCTTCGTTTACTTGGGAGGATGTCTTGGAAGAGGCCCAGCGGGCTGCAGACACGTATTCGGAGGCTTCTGGAATGTGGAACAAGATTCGAAAGGGTCTTTGCAGCTTCGGGCGAAATGCAAAGGCCTTCGATGCCTGGGCCAGCTTGCTACCGTCTCAGTCCGAATACCTATCTGTTCTGTGCGGAGGATTGAAGTTTATCTTTGGGGTTTGTATTTCCTGGTGATCTGATTAGGTAGCCTTAATCTTCCGCGACGTACTGATGTCTTTCATTCGCAGGCTGCTGCACGCTTGCACGACCTCAATTCGGATGTTTGTGATGCTCTGGCGGAAATTCCGATTCTACTAAAAAGCACACATCTGGTGTTGGGGATCTTCAAACGCTCCAAGGACCTCCATCAAGCAAGTGCGGACCTTTATTCTGTGATAATAGCAGCACTGCATCACATTGTTTTGTGGTATAGAGAGAAAGCCATCAGTGAGTACACGTTTCCTCTCTCCATTCTCTTCCGCATTGCTGAAACTAAATGGTATCCAGAAACGCTTTTCAAGAGTATCCTAAAGCAGGACGTATATGCTATACAACTTACAGAGCTCCTCAGCAACGTTCGCCAACAAGCTGACCGCTTCGAACATGTTGTTCGTCTCAACTCTTACGAGCGAATTGTGACTACGTCCGAGATGGTACGAACCCAAGGGGTCCGGCAGGATGAAAACCACAGCATACTTGTCCGCTATCTCGATGATGCAAACAATGAGTTACACAATTTTCGGGAGGAATTCAGTTCCAAGGCGGTGGACTTGCAGTCGCAGGTCAGTGAATTGACCAATGTGTTGGCAGCGTTCTTAGGCAGTGGTGCCTGGATGAATGCGAGGACGCATGATGGTGAGCTACCTCTTAACAGATGTCAACTGGTCAAGTAGCTTATATGCCCGGTTCTTTTGCTGATATCCCCACCCACCTACTCTCACAGTGAGAGGTCCCTCTCTTCCGATTCGCAAGGCAAAATCCGAGTCAAGGCTCACACGAGATTCTTCGCCCGAGTCACTACCTCATGGCTCTAAAACCAGCCACAGGCTCGAGGAGACCATATCCACACTAGACTATGACAGCTCAGTGATTGAGAGGGACATAGTCACCAGTTTGCGCAGCGTATGGCAGGTCCCCATTTCAGATCAAGACCGCCTTGTCGCGGCCATACAATCACCAAAGCTCCAGAGCTGGATAACGGAAACAACATCCTCTGCCCTGTTCCTCAACTTCAACGCCACTCGCAACCACCACACGACATCGTTCGTCGCCGCAAAGTTGGCCAATTCAATCCAGTCATCTTCCGTCTTGGTGGTCACCTTCTTTTGCGGTCCACACACGGATCGACGCAGCGAAGATCCAGACTTTGGCGTCACGGGCATGATGCGCAGTTTAATCAGTCAGCTTCTCTTGACATATCCAAATTTTGGTCTACATACCCTCCGTCAGATCCAGGAAAAAGACATGGATGACGTTGAGGACCTCTGCGAAATATTCTACCTCCTCGTTGCCCAGCTCCCACGTCACAAGGCACTTTTCTGCATTTTGGATAGTGTGACCAATTTCGAGGACAACAACATTTTGCGAATGGAGAGCGAGATGGTCATGGGGCAATTGATGGAGATAATTACCTGGACGGCCGAGTACGGGTGTTGCTTCAAACTGTTGTTGACGAGTCCTCGAAACAGCCGGGTGCTCTACAAGCATCTGTCGAACCCCGAGCAAGACTCGATTTGGCTACCCGCGAAGGTTCCCTCGCAGGGGGGTTTCACGAAGGGGAAGTGGGACGGGAGTATTGGTGGGGAGGTTGATAAGCTGACGATTTTTTAAGAGGGCTATGGGGAGACTTATTCAAGAAGGATGTTTGTTGACTTTGCTGGTATCTCATTGGAGAGATGCTACACTTAACTAGCTTACCTACTGCGTATACAGCTTGAAATATACTTGGGCAACCCACCACAAACAGAAACATGGACATGTGATCAAATATCAGTGGTGAAGTTGGCAATTATATATACTCCTGCCACCTCCACGCCTAGACCCTGCTCGGCTCAACAACTGACTTCTAGCTATAGTGAAAGAAAACAAAGATGCAGAAGATAGCCTCTGAGACGCAAAACAAGCTTCCTGTAAATCAGCACTCTCGTGATCGCTCTCGGCTTATACCACCTCTTCACACCCATTATCTCGAATTCATCTAAAGGCCCCAGTCCAAAACCTCGGTGTAGTCCTTCTCAACCTCGACCTCACGGCCAACAATGGCACCGCTGCGAACCTTGAGCGTCTTGACGGTGTCGTCGAAGCAATCACCGGTGACGCTTGGGCCGCAGAGAGGAAGAACCTCACGGGTAGACATGTCGCAGAACTTACCCTCGTGCAGAGAGACGAGATCGGGCCCCCTGGAGCTGTCGCTTCCGCAGAGGGTGACGGCGCTGTGCTCAGGGCGGGAAGAGCGGACAAGACGGGTCTCGTTGAAGGCAGGGCGTGAGCCGGCGAGCTTCTCACGCTCCTCGCTTCCGGGCTTCACGGGACCAACGGCGATGCCCTGCTGGGGCTCGCTGCTGCGACCGGCGAGGCCTCTCTTGCGGGGGGTGACCCAGTAAGAGATGGTGTTGGGCTCCCAGTTGGTGTACCACTTGAGAGAGGGGTTGCTGGCGCAGTAGCTGGATTTGAGGTTAGATGTGATTCAGGGGGTGAGGAGGGGTGGGGATGGTGAACTTACTAGCCGACGTTCTTGCCTCTGTTCCGAGATTCATCAGCAAACTCATGAATATGAGTCTGGAAGGCTGTCTTGGGCCTGTCGCCATTGCGATCGATCCAGGCGCAGTTGAGGGTCTTGCCGCTCTGGACGATGTTGGAATAATACCTATGAGTTTGTTAGGCACTGGTCCTATTGCTCGCAGACGAGAAAGAGTATCTCTTACCAGTCCTGGTTGCAGGACGAGCTGTCCGCCCAGTTACCAACCCAGCCGTACTTGGACCCGTCGGCCCAGCTGTTGGTGATGTACGCGATGCAGATCGCATCGTCGTTGCCCGTGAACAGGGCGTACGTGGGCTGATGGGGCTGGGACAGCTGGACCGTCACGTCCTTGAAGGAGCCGTGGTTGATCTTGCCAGGGTCATACTTGGCACCGATGAACTGGCCGGCCTCATTCCAGACACGGATATCGGGCGCATCACCACCGGCGTTCGAGAGGCCGCTCGGACCATCAAGACCGACGTGGATGCGGAACTTGGTCTCATACTGGTTGGGCCTGTCCGGGATGTTGGATTGGATGAACCCCAGGACGGTGAGGATTCCCGAGAAGACTCCGAAAGCGGTAGCCATGATGAACAAGAGAGGATGTGATGGTCGGTGGGTTGAAGTTGAGAGTTCTTGAAGGGCAAGCTGCTGGGTGCTGATCAATTCGAACCACCTTGAGACGTCTTGAGCCTCCTTTATATACAGTTTCGTCTTGCTGCCTACGTCTCTCTCATCCTTGACAACTGCAAAGACCTTGTCATACAAGTTGGTGCTTGCTGCGGCGCAGTCATGGCTTCGTCCTCTTCTCGAGAAGTTCATGGCCGTAGAAATCCCAACCCTAGTCCCAGGACGACTCTGAATTCGCAGCATTTTCTTGTTTGGGAAGCTATACGAGAGGCAGAGATAGATTCTTCGGGTCTGTCGACTGGCAGGATTGTGATCAAGCGTGGCTAGTGTAGGAATGTCATGTCGACAGACCCAACATGCATACTCAGCGCTTACTGAGGAGTAGAGGATACTCTTGGCCATCCTAAACCCTGACCGAAAGCCTGGGTCTTTGTTTTATTTTGCCTTATCCCAAGGCAGGGCCTTTAGGTAAAGTACCTTGCACAGTAGACTCTGCTTTGCCCCTGGGTGAGAGGCATTGATCTCATAGCACATCTTCACAAAAAGAGATACTTCATCGATGCCATACGCCGAGGGTGTCGACATTTACCTGAACCAGCACCGACATTCATCGTCTGTTTTGACCAAACCGCCATGGGCGTATGCCAACCAAACAGGAGGGCTGGTCAACGCGGTCTCCGGCCGGATGTTCTCTTCAAGTTAGCATCAAAGTTAGCCAAGCCTGCTGTTGGGCGTTCCCCTTTAGACTATTGCTTTTCCCTGCATCCATGAATCGTGCTCGGTAAGGTATTCCAAATCCATGGTTAGGAGGTTTTTACCCAACTGATTGACATACACCTAGTCCATACCAAATGCATGAACGTTGAAGTTATGTAAGTCAGCCAAGTATTCACACTTGATTATACACTCCTCTCACAATTCTAAAAAAGCCGAACCGCCATTAATTCGAATACCTCTCCGAATTTCAATGGCATTTTTCCCCATCCTACATCAGGTCGATGCGATCAACGGTTTTGATACTGCTCAATCTGGAAACTCGTGAAGAAACTTGTGAAGTCTTTGTTGGCCAAGACAATATGAAGTGGAACTCATGGACCACCGCCTGCCTCAACTGCAACAAAAACTCAGGCAACTCGAGCCGGCTCGGCGTATCCGGTCTTCAGAGGCACAGTTGGTGGAGGTCAGACAGTCTAGATTTTGGTATACCTGACCAATCATATTCCCTGATTTTAGCAACTGTCCAATCATGTCCCATGGCACAAACCCTTAGCGGCGGCGTATCAGAGATCCTACAACACTACAAGCCAAGGCACGATGTCCCATAACAGCAAATGCTGAGTGGATTTATACGCACTAAAGATCTGTCGCTTACACAAACACTCCGCAGCGACTGGACCCCTGATGCAAGGCTTACTAGACAAGTGCTTACTTTTGTGCCTCCGCATTCGTTGAGTTTCTTCTTGTCATGGCTTTCACTTTAGCTAAGATCTACAACGTTGATCACACGACCCGCCTACTCGCCGGAGCCGCCCCAGCGGGCAATGCGTTCGCTCGCAGTTGGTTGATGAAGAAACAAAACCTGTTGGCCGAGTGGGTGTCCGCTTTGCCAAGTTAACGGGGAGGAGGAGCATAACCTGGAGCGTAGCATTCAGGCTCGGTGGGTCCCAAAGCAAAGAAAATAGTCAGTCTAACGTTGATGCAGGGTCCTTTTTCGTGACGAGGACCCTTTCTTGGCGGTAGGGCTGAGTCAAATAAGTGTAATAACACGTCCCTGAACAAAAACTTCGTGAGTCGCATCTGCCCATCTCCCTCACCTGTGGGCAACAGGAAAAAAAATTCAATGCTTTCCCCCAAACTTCTCGTTCTGGCGGCTTTGTCGTCGGCCTCGGTGGCCTTTGATCCTGCCACAGACACAACCTGCAACGACCAAGGAATCTGCCTGTCTTCTTTTATTTGGTGTGACAAGAATGGACAGTCGTGCTCCTACCCAGAGGGCGCGGACGCGTTGATCCCGTCCAGCACCGCGGCGTCGTACGCTGTGCTTTATCACCATGTCGAGTACGAGATTCGCTGGCGTCAGGCCAAGCGGGATACTGATGTTTTGATCGAATGGCTGTTTGATGGGAGCCCCTTTCAGAGCGAGGAGGAGAAGTCGGCTCGTGAGCTTCCTGTTATGTGGAGTACCAGTGCGTGATCCTTCACCCTCTTGTATGGAACAAAAACATTTGGCTAACTTTATTCCATCTAGACGTGACAACCTCGAGCACTGAGGGATCCTTCACCTTTGATCCGTTCACCATCCTAAAGGACTTCCCCACGCAGCACGCGCCTAACATGTCCGCCGGGGAGGCCGCGTCTTCGGCGAGTGGTATGGCCAACACCATTCGCCTCAGCCAGCCCGGTTCCGGCTTCCCGGAGGTTTACACCAATCAGTTCAGTGTCCAGTCGGGCTGGGCTCATCAGCTGGTGAGGAACATCCGCGAGGAGGAGGCGGATGTTCGTGCGGATGAGAAGCGAAAGATGAGACTTGGGGTTGGGATTGGTGTCGGTTTGGGAGTTCCGTTGCTGTCTGCCGTGATGTGGTGGGCTGGTTCAAGACACGGGGCTTCCAGGGCGACTCGCTCCGTCGAGGGCAAATAAATGAGCTGCAAGTGAAGCTATGGGACTGGGTATAGAGTGCTCATTGGGCAATGAGAGCCGGGTAGTCATGTTGCCTGTTTTTCAAAGGCAAGCATCGTCACAGAGTGACATGATGCAAGCCGACTGAGACGGAGATGGATGTCGCGGATGGTAACGGAGTGCTTGAAATTGCCTGGGTTGTTTGGAGTCTGACATTGACAAATCCACACGTATATTCCCTATAACCCGACATTTTGACACCCCCTGATGGAAGACCCCGAAGCCTGCTCCTCATAAGTAAAAGCGCTTTCTCCCTCCACCTCATCATCAACATCCAGCTCCTCCATCATCATCGAATGACCCCCTCTTTTCCCTGGAACAACCCGCTTGATAATCCCCTTTCCCTTCTTATCCTTCCTCGTAATCTCAAACTCCTTCCGCGCATAGTCTGACTTCCCATCCAGCGCCATCTCAGCCAACGCCTTGCCAAGCAAAGGAACAAAGTTCATGGCCCAACCCGCGGTGAAAACCACAACGCTTTTCTCAGCTCCTCCTGCTAGATACTCCTTTGGCAGGTAATCAAGTACAAACATATTGTCAAAGACATTAGTCTGCGAACAGCTCAGTGTAAAAGCCGGTACGGTAGCATCAACACCGACAACGTGCTTCTTGATAAACTCCTGCGTGTCCCGGATGTCAGCCGGGTTCACGACGTTGGTCAGACGTTCACTGGGGTCCTTGATGCGGCGGGTGGCTGCGTCGACGGCGATGCGAGTGACGTTAGGGGGGCCCCAGGGGACGGTGGGGAATCCGTAGAAGAGCTGGGATCGCCGGTGTTTGTTGGGGGCGAATTGGAACCACATGCTAGGGAAGATGGTGCCGTTGGGTCCGGGGTTGGTGTTGAAGTATGAGGCGACCATTTCCCAGATGTCGAGATCGAGGGAGACGCCGAAGCTGGGTCGTAGGACGTGGGTTGACGTAGGCGCCAGAGGCAATGACGATCTTCTTGGCTTTGAAAAGTGCCGGGTCAGTGTCGTGACTGATGGCGTGGACCTCCCAGATGGTCTTGTCGGTGGTGGAGGGAATGATGCGCTCGACGCGGGTGTGCTGTTTGGCCTCGGCGCCGTAATCTTTGGCTAGGCTGAGAAGGCTGCGCAAGAGAAGCTGGACGTTGATGACGCCGTTGTCGGGGGCGAAGAGACCGATCCATTTAGGGGGCAGATTTTTGAAGGGGTAGCGCTCTTCGATTTCCTTGGCCGTTACTGAGAACAAAGGGCTTCTAGTGTTCAGTACTATGGATGTTGAAGATCATGAACTCTTACATTCTTGGTAAGACATCCCAAGCCGCTCTAAATTGAGCACCGGACCCATTAGAGTCCCTTCAAGGCTGTCTCCACCAAAGTTCTTGTCTCCAAAGTTGAGCAAGCCGCTCATCCAGCGGAGAGACGAGCCCGAGTCCTTCTCGAGTTTGTCCCAGAGTTTCATGGCGTCCTTTGCGAGGTCGGCCATGAAGTCCTCCGTGTACATGGTACGGAACATGCGGGCGAGATCATTCGAGCTTCCAGCTTGATTGAAAAAGTTGTTCTGCTCCAGTACGATGACGCTCGCACCTGTTTTGCCCACCTCGTACGCGGCGGCGAGCCCGACTGGGCCGCCTCCCACCACGACGACGTCAAAGACTTCCGTGAGCATGTTAGTGAATAGTTCGCTGAAGTCGTCAAGGCTGTTTGTGTGAGGGATGTATGAATGGGATGAAAATGAACTGGTCGGGCTCAACAAATATAAGGACTTCTTGGCCTTCCTGTGAGCATTTTGAGCCCTGCATTCACTAGGACCCGAGTTTCTGCACCTCCCTGTCGGAGTTGTTCTCTCGCTCGCCTCATCTCAGACCATATTTGTGGTTCTAGACTCTCGGGCTTGCAGCTTTGAAGCTGCCCAACCATGTCCAGTTTGATGCCCTACGTCAAATTGACAAATATTGTGGGCTTTATAGACCTTGGCTGCGTAATTCCATGCGGGGATAACTGAGGGCAACCAATACCATGTGGAATGTACTTTCTCACAGAAACGTGGCATAGCTGTTTCAGTGTTGTTTCCTGACAGTGGCTAGCTGAAAGCGCAATCATTATGATTCTTGTTGTGGCAGAAGCGGCAATGACATTTTGTGAGAATCAGTGGATTCCAGGTTTATAACTGGGTGAATGGAGAGTAACAGCCCGACTTATTGTTTCCATGTGTACATCTCTCAGCTTATTCTCTGTTTGCTCCCTGCCCAAAGTGAACCGCCATGAGCACCACCACTACGACTAGCATCAAGGCTCGCTGGGCTCAGCGGCTCATCCGCATCAAGCTTGCGGCGGAGCTCAACGCCCTTCAGGAGAAGGAGTCATTCAGAGGTGGTCACCCAGAGGGCGGTCTGGCAGGTTGGCTTCCAATCTCCAGCACAGAGGGACCTTTCACCTGGGACAACCTGCCTCATGATATAAGTCTTGAACACGACGAGGGCCATCGTCATTTCCACGACGGCGATGGCGCTGGCGACTTTACCCCGCCAGCTCACAAAGTCTGCATTGTAGGCGCCGGTGTCGCGGGCCTCTACATCGCGATGATCCTCGACAGCTTGAAGATTAGTTATGATATCCTCGAGGCTAACACGAACCATGTGGGCGGACGTTGTTATACGTACCGCTTCAGCGAGGAACCACACGATTACCACGACATTGGCGCCATGCGATACCCCAAGATTCCCACCATGCAACGCACCTTCGACCTGTTCGAACTCACCATGATGCCCTTGATCCCATACTACCTGGATGGCCCAGAAAACCCCAAGCTCTTCAATGACCGTTTCTTCGCTCACGGCATCATTGACCCCTATCATGCGAGCAGAAGAAACGGTGGCGGCGTCCCCGATGATGTTGTCGACAATGTTGACAAGCTTCTCAACGATGCTTTCGGACCATACAAGGACGAACTTGCCAAGGATTTCAACAAGGGGTTCGACAATCTGATGACGGTTGACGACTACAGCACCCGCGAGTTCCTAAGACGAGGCGGCCCAGACGGAACGCTGCCCAAGTATGACTTCTTTGCCATCCAGTGGATGGAAACCCAAGGGACCTCAACCAACCTCTTCGACCAGGCCTTTTCCGAGAGCGTAATGGACTCGTTCGACTTTGAGAACCCAACGCGCGATGTCGAGTGGTTCTGCATCGAGAGCGGCACATCACTCCTCACCGACGCCATGCAAGCCAGTCTCAGCACCAAGGTTGAGACAGGTAAGCGTGTCGAGGTCATCTCCATCAACTGGACCTCACATGACGACGGCAACATGTCTGTCAAATGTGCCGGTGAAACCGAAGCCCGCACGGGATACAGCACCGTGTTCAGCACCACAACCCTCGGTTGCCTCGGCCGCATGGACTTGCGCAGCCTCGAGCTCCATCCCTCGCAGAAGGACGCCATTCGCGCCCTGCACTACGACGAATCAGTCAAGGTGGCTCTCAAGTTCTCGTACCCCTGGTGGATTGTCGACTGTGGCATCACCGAAGGCGGGGTTGCCAGCACCGATCTGCCGCTGCGAACATGCGTCTACCCATCCTACAACCTTCACGACGGCAAGGAAAACCCCGCCGGGCTGCTGGCCTCATACACTTGGGCACAGGACGCCACCCGCGTAGGCTCTCTCGTCAACAACCGCGCATCCCCCGCCGGTGAGGAGAAACTTGTTGAGCTCATCCTCCGCGACCTCGCCCTCCTGCACGCTGAAACTATACCATACGACAAGATTCGAGCTGCTTTCACCGGCGTCCACCACGCCTATTTGTGGCCGCAGGACCCGAATACGGCCGGTGCCTTTGCATTGTTTGGGCCGGGCCAGTTTAGCAACCTGTACCCGTACTTGACGCGCCCCGCGGCTGACAGCAAGTTCCACATTGTTGGGGAGGCATCGAGCGCCCACCATGCCTGGATCGTTGGGGCTCTCGACAGTGCCGTCGCCGCCGTGTTGCGCTTCCTCAAGCGGTTCGAGTTGCGTGACCAGCTCAGGGAGCTCGAAGAGAAGTGGGAAGGTGTCGAGGAGCTGGAGACAGGTGCGAAGGGCACATTGCATTTGCAGGTCGCAATGGGGATGTTGAGGGAAAAGAACCAGGTCAAGGTTTGAGAGGCCCCTCTCTCCTTTAGGACGATGACTTCTCTTGAATGGAGAAGTACTGAATGCTGGATACATGGATATTATGTGATATTAAGCTGGCAGTTCTCCTATATTACGCAGCAACTCCAACCAAAAGCATTTAGACTCTCTTGAGGACAAACCACAAATGTCGACGATCAACAGATTAACAGGCCAACCATCCAATGACCCCCCTTCCCACCAGCTTCCATCCCCCATCCCTCCTCATCCCCTCCCTACCTTATTCGTAATCCCACTCATACTCATTCAACGAATAG
Source organism: Podospora anserina S mat+ (assembly GCF_000226545.1). Taxonomy (NCBI): domain Eukaryota; kingdom Fungi; phylum Ascomycota; class Sordariomycetes; order Sordariales; family Podosporaceae; genus Podospora; species Podospora anserina. The sequence continues at coordinate 1,589,441 of NW_001914857.1, forward strand.
CACGAAGTACGCCCCCACGGCGTCGGCTCCATACCCCTAAAGAGATCGAAGTAGTCCTTCCCTGTATCAGTGATGACAAAGGTCCCGTTTCCAAGGTCTTGAACCTCGCCAAAGCTCGAAGACCACTTTGAGTATTCGTCCCAGCTGGCCGCGCGCTCGAGCGCGAGTGCGTGTGAGCAGCTCTCGCAAAGCCCTCGGATGATAACTTTCTTGTTGGCGTCATCGAACTCGTAAGTTACATTCAGCGGAATGTAGGCGACGCATTCTGAAAGATCCCAGGCGACCCAGCATGCCATAACATCGCGCGAGACGCGGCAGCGTTTGGTAAGTTGCTGGGCTGGAGCGGCGAGGGCAAGAGCAAAAAGAGATGTGTGGAGGAGGGCGGCGAGTCTCATTGTCACTATCTAGTGTTGATGTGATGGTCAATTACCCACATGACAGCCGACTTGATGATGGGTCGTCTTTAAGAGCTGCCATATATATGTAAGGGCTGCGCCCCACGGGTGAGGGTCGTCATTGAAGTCCCGTGGTGTTTGGGGAGGGTTGTTTCGAAGGAATTATCCAGATTAAACGACAAGTTTCTCGGGCGACACAAGAGATTGAATATAGGTGTTGCCAAGGCCTGGAAATTGGAGATCAACACCTTGACATGTCTTGGCGTTGTCTTGTGGTGCTCTAAAAGGAAGCATTTCCCGCATTGGACTGCTAGGCATCTTCCGAGGTCATCACGATCTCCATCGACGACAAAATCTCTTCTCAAACTACCTACCCATCAAAACAGACTACCAGTTAGTAAAGGGACAAATCTCACCCCATTGTCCTGTTTTCCCCCTTCTCCCCATAGCGACCTTACCTGCCTTACTCACAAGTTCAGACAACCAACTCGCCCTTTTCGCCACGTACACAAAGAGCGTAGACTTCTCACAACTAACTATGAGCTCGAGGTGTAGCTGAGGCTGAAACAAACCAAGAATGACTACCCCAAAGAAACCCCAAATTCTTACCAATATCTCGTTACTCAATAATAGGGCCTATGGCGCAACTGCTTTTCCGCGCCCTTGTCAACGTCAAACTGCGGGGTGAGCGGCGGGGCGCGGGGGCACCGGGGGTAGCTCCCCTTATCGCCGGCATTGTCGAATGCGGGGCTGGCCCGGCAGAGTGGATAGCTATGGCGTCAGCAAGCACCCTCCCACTGACCCCCGTGTTTTGTTCTCTCCGGTGACGGGACCCCCTAATAATAACTGTCATTCTCCTCAATAACATGTTGTTGCCTGCCGCCGCAAGACTGAGGTATAAATCATTTTCTCAACTTTTCAAAACTTTGACAAAATCAAACGCTCGGTTCATCCTTGCCCCGCTCTTCACCCCGCCATCAATCACAAGAACAATGTCCTCCGCTGTTGCTAAGCGCCTCGAGGGCAAAACGGTGGTCATTACCGGTGCTAGTTCCGGCATCGGAAGGAGCACCGCTTTTGAGTTTGCTCGTACTGCTCCAAAGAACCTGAAGCTTGTTCTTACCGCGAGGAGGATTGATACCCTGAAGCAGATCGCGGCGGATATTGTTGCCGAGGTTGGTGAGGGGGTCAGGGTGTTGCCTGTTCAGCTTGATGTGAGCAACCCCGAGGAGGTCAAGACTTTTGTCGGGAAACTGCCGGAGGAGTTTGGGGATATTAATGTTTTGGTGAACAATGCGTATGTCTTTGATCCCATCTTTTTTTTCTTCATGGTTCATACTGAACAAGATATAGGGGTCTCGTCAAAGGTCTCGCCCGGGCACCCGAGATTGCCGAGGAAGACATCAACATCATGTTCAATACCAACGTTACTGGGCTGATCAACATGACACAGGCTATTCTCCCAATCTTCAAGAAGCGGCCTGAGGGTGGTGCTGGCGACATCATCAACGTTGGCAGCATCGCTGGCCGTGAGCCATACCCCGGTGGCAGCATCTACTGCGCTACCAAGGCGGCCGTTCGCAGCTTCACCGATGCTTTGCGCAAGGAGCTTATCGCTACTCGCATTAGGGTCATGGAGATTGACCCCGGTCAGGTTGAGACTGAGTTCTCTGTTGTCAGATTTTACGGTGACAAGGCCAAGGCGGACGCTGTCTATGCGGGCTGCGAGCCATTGACGCCAGATGACATTGCCGAGGTGGTTGTGTTTGTTGCTGGCAGAAGGGAGAATGTTGTTATTGCTGATACTCTGATCTTCCCCAGTCACCAGGTATGTTTCTTTTAGATTCCATGTGTGGGGGCTTGACTAATTTGTTGTGATCAACAGGCCGGTGCTGGTATCTTACACAAGAAGTCGACTTAAGGAGATGTATGGTCGGCGGAGAGGACGGATTTGATGCTGTCACTTTTTTAGTACATTTTCTAGATAGAAGGCGAGCAATTGAGACCTTTTAGAGCCACAAACAATGTCATGAGCATCTCGTCAGGAAGAGGGACTTTGCACCTTACACCCTAACCCTGGAATGATATCGGCGGCAAAAAAGGGGGTGCCAAGCCTGCACCAGCCGCATAGACCCAAAATTCTGCTTTTGTTCCCACCAACAAATCAAAGGTTGTGTAGTGTAGTGGTTATCACTCTGGATTTTGACTTGTTCAAGTCACATTCCTTCCAGTAACCCCGGTTCGAACCCGGGCACGACCTTCTGCTTTTGCTTCTCTTTCTCTCTCTTGCACAGGCCTGTTGGCTGTCCTACTTTTGCGTTATTGCTTCTTTTTTTTCTCCCCCATGTCCATCCTGTTCAGCTCAGCAGGCCCATTAATGCAGTTCTCGTGGTTGCTCAAGCCAAGATTTCTAGATCGAATCGCGAAGTCGGCATGGTCTTGCAACCCAACCCAACACAAAGTCTCACCATGGGGCTCATCTGGTATCCTTTTCTCGAATGCCACTTGTCCATCATCCGACTTTCTACGAGAAAGACGGCATTCTCGAGGTCCTACATTGCTTTTTTCTCCGACGAAACGGCGGGTAACCAACCCGGTACGCTTGTCTCGTGGTGGCTTTCGCAATGATCCAATGAAAGCTTTCCACTTACACGTCTTTTCTTCCTGTTGTGTTTCCCTCACTCCTATCCATCCATCCATCCATCCATTCACACCACCATCCATGATACAACGTGCGCGATATTTCTTTTTTCCTTTTGATAGATGGCCTCGCACAAACAGCCGGGGTCAGACCGTCCGGAATATCCTCCCAGAACTGAGCTCGATGAGGACCAAAGAAAAGAGACCTTCATATTTCCACAACGACTACCCTGATTCGCCCGATGGTGTGTCAAGGCTCTCCATTATCGCCCAGCCGCTGTTGCATCTACCAAGCGTCCAACGTGGTTGCTGTAACCCCGCCGACCACAGAATGGTCAGGAGAAGGTCAAAAGCATGAGCTCCCTAGCTCCAGTCAACCTGCATCATGGAGTGTTGAACAGCAGCTACTTAGCTAAAAAAAACTACATGAAGCTAGGATAACAGAGGCCTCCCGTCTTACGCCCTCAATGCAGTAGCTGGAGCACGCGACAGGTTTAAGAGATGGATATCGAGATCGAGTTGACAAAGCCAATGCCAATCTAGGTAACCCGGATCTCGTACAACATCTCGTATGTAAGAGGTAGCAAGAAATCTGATGATTTCTCTTGTTCCACGAAACGTAGGACCTGTGATGGCAGTTGCAGGTCAAGCAATGAAACGAAGCGCAGTGCCGGTGCAGCATGCAGCAAGTGCAGAATGCATAATCCCACCGAGGGGAGCTTTCCACCTAACCATGACGTCAGGCCAACCATCTGATCAAATCGACACCATAGGTAGCTTGCCCCTTCAATAAGAGCAATAATTTAGCTGATTGAAGATCAACTAGTGAGTCGCTGTCCAAAGGCAATGAATGACAGGTTGCCCGTGCATGGCGTTTTTGCACAGCCTCCCTCCTCCCCTCCGCCCCCTCTCCCAAACTTCCCAACAAGCCCTTCCTTTGACACTTACACAGCGGCTCGCAAGTCAGCCCTTCTTCTCCCAAGAAAGAATCCCGCAGGTCGTGTGATGCCGACCCAAACCTTGTGAGACGATCGACGGTCGGGGCAAAAGAAAGCATGGGATGAGAGGTCCCTCCGTCAGAAAGCTAATGTCATCAAACAAAGGACAAAGATGAGGGGCAGCCTCCCACCACACACACACTTGAGGGGGAGGGGAGGCAAAGTAACCCCAGGGTGTCCGTGAACTGAAGCCACATTACTCCATCATTTGTCTCCTCCCTTCCTATTTCGGATAGCAACAGAGAGATAACAGGAGCAACCCTTACTCGGTGACCACCCGGTTGGAAAAGCTAGGTTGTAGTCGTACCTCCCTCCTCTTCCGATCCGATCCCAACATTCCTTCCCTTTGAATGGGATATAATAACCCTTTCCCATCCCGCTTTCCCGAATGACCCCTTTCACCATCTCCGGGACCTCCCAAGTTCTAGACCTTGTTTAAATCTTCTTCCCAAACATCATTCATCCTTTTTGATCAGACAGCAAACCTGAACCACATCGGTCAAACCACCTACATATCTCTATTCTTTAGTTTATACTACAACGACGTCACACCTACAATCACCTACGCTAAACCACAACCGCAACAATGGCTGGTACGTCCTCCTCCCCTCCCCCCTTATCATCAGCCAATGCTAACCACCTCCCCACGTATTTAGACTCCCGCAACCCCTCCACAGCCTCCAACACCTCCCCAACCACAACCAACTTCCCCATCTCCCCATCTCCCACCTCCCCAAGGCGCGACCGTCGCAACAGCGACGAGTGGGGTAAGCCTCTTTCCCATCCCGTTGCCCCCCCCCCCTTTTTTTTCCCGTTCACTAACAATCTCTCTCTACCAGACGCCTCCAAAGTCCCCCCCTCCCGCTTCCAAAAGCGCAAAGGATCAATCTACGCCGTCCCCGGCTCCCGCGACGGCCACGTCGACTCCAACTACGCCCACAAGTTCCACGAGCTCCACGCCGAAAAGGGCTACACTGGGTTTGGCACGCCGAATTACAACCAAACCACAGCCACAAAGAAACAGTAGGAACTTTCTTCTTTTGTTGGGTTGGAGACGGTAAAAGGGGCGTTGGTGGGGGGTACTTCTTGGCTTTTTGGGAATAGCAACAACAATGCAGTGACTGAGGAGAGGACAGGGTTGGATGAACAGTGGGAGATGGCGCATGGGGATATTCGGATGGTGGACAGGGAGGATGTGAGGAGGGGAAAGATGTCTTGTTGATGTGTTAAGGGAGGAGGTTTGAGTTTGTCAGGTGTTGATTGGAGTTTTCGTGGGAATTATGAAACATTGGGAGGGCAGAATGAAATGAATACCTAGCAATATGATGTTTTTTTTTCTTTGAAAGAGAAGATAAATATGCTGTATAGTGTGTGTGTGCAAACTTGTGTTTTTCTCCACGATGAGATCCCAGATCCTGTCGAGAAAAGAAGAGGTTGGTAGGTAGGTAAGTAATAAATAACACATCTGTCAAGGTAAAAAGACAAAAAGAAATGGTTTTGTTTGTAACTTTGCCTTGTTTTTTCCTCCTTCCCCCCAAAGACAAATAACATGACGAGAAAATATTTGAGAGAGAAAATACGAGAGTGATGACCACAAAGAAACAAGAAAAGAAAAAAACGCCCAGCTTTGAAGTGTGTCGGTAACCCAATGCAATCTAAATAACATACAGGTTAAAAGCAAGAAGAAAATAAATAAAAAGAAGAGGTTATTTCATTCCATATCATCAAGCTCGATAGCATCCGGGTTTGCCACCTCGACCACCTTGGGAGCAACCACACTCCCCTTGATCCCCTCGTTCGCCGCAACAAATCCCGCCGGGGCACGAGCCTGCCGTTCCAGCTGCTCCATCGCGTCCGCCACCTCCTGATCAACCTCTCCTCCTCCTTCGCCGTTCTTGGCCTGCTGTGCTCTCGCCAGGGCCTGCGAGGCAATAAAGTTGACATCGGTGTTGTACTGCGCCTGCACCGACCGCTTGATCCGCAGCATCTCCTTGAACGTGTCCTCATTGCCATGCTGCACCTCAAACTGCTCCCATTTTTGCCAAAACCCCGGGTTTGTCCTGGGATCGCAAAACTGGGATCCATGGCCGTAGATGGCCCTTGCCCGGTCGATTTCCCCAAGACGTTTTTCCATGTCCGCGAATTTGAGGCACATGTCCTTTGCTTCGTTGTCGGGGAGGGTGGCGATGGCGCGCTCGTAAATAGGGCGCGTGGATGGGAGACCAAAATTAGAGGCCGACTTGGTAATATAGAAATTAAACATGTCCGCCCTGTCCTCGTCCGACACGGCACGCGTTGCCCGCTCATAAATGCGCATCGCGTGCCGGGCTAGACCGCGCTCCTCTTCCAGGTTGCCGTACATGAGGTAGATCACCTTGGCGAACTTGGCCGGGCAGTCTTCAACGGCTTGTTCAAAGAGATCTCTCAGACGCTCGATGCTGATCTTGCGGTCAACGGCCTTGGTTAGGTAGAGGTTCCATAGCTCAAAGGCTACGGGGTAAGAGAAGAGATCAAGGCCGCGCTCGTAGATCTTGAATGACTCTTCAAAGTACTTGTGTTCCTCGAGTAGGTTGGCGTAGTTGACCACAGTCTGGGGGGTGGCGATGCGGAGCTCGAATATTCTTTCGTAAATCTTCTTGGTTTCCTCCAGGGTGCTGACACTCTCGACAAGGTCGACGTAGAACGACCACAGCTTCCAGCTCTTGTGTACTCGCTGTTGGGGAGATAATGTCTCGTCAAAGTAGTCGACATTGGATCTCTTCGGGGCTTGGACAGCTTTGGCCATGATCCGGACGGCATCGTCAAAGTTCTCGTTGCGGAGTTCCATCTCTGCCCACTCGATCCACATGTCGGCCAGCTCAGCTACCGACTTGAAGGGCACCTTGACCGCCTTTTCCATGATAGTCCTCGCGCTCCGGATATCCCCTCCGTTTTCGTAGAATTTGGCATAGTTAGCCCACAACTGATGGAACGCGCCAACAGCCTTCTTTGGCTGAATAGCAGCGATAGCATCCGTATAAGTCTGTACAACCTCCTGCTTGTTGTCTCCCCACAGAGCAACTCTCTTCTCCCACTCGGTGACATTGTTCGGGTTCTGTCGTAGTAACACATCGTTCAGGAGGAACGGTCGTCGGTCCATCAGATGCTCAAACCGCATCATCCTGATATCCAGATCAAAATCAGCCACCTCATCCACCACGCCTTTTTCCGCCCGTCCCGAGGCCATCTCCATCAGTGCCCCAATGACAGACTCCTCAAACTCAGTGTACGAGTCAAAAATGAGCGTAAAGTCCCGGACCGTCATAACTGTTGTGATGCCCTCCTCAAAAACATCTCTTGCCCTCTCAAAGCTGCCCCTTCGAATCCAGTAGGTTGCCAGGCCGCACCACAGTTTCCCGCGCTGGTCCGCGAACCGTTCGATTCCGCTCCGAATGATCCGTTCCACGTCAATGCCTGTTTCGTGTCCCGTTTCAATGTCGACAGCGTGCTCCACCAACAGATCCACCATCTCGCTCCAAAGCTCGTAGTGACCCTTCCCGTTCTTGCTCTGGAATCGTGGGTTGTTGAGAATGTCGATGTACCTCTTGACTGCCTCGGTGTACAGCTCGCTCTGAATCAAAAGTTCGATAAAGTCTTCGGCATCCTCCGGGTGGACCTGTGTGTAGCGCCTCCAGATCTTGACAGCCGTCAAACCCTCGGCCGAGTTGGCGAACGGTCGGTACAAGGCCCATATCCTGTTGTGTTGTGTAATCGGAAGTGCTCGGAGTGCGCGGTCGAAGGTGTGTCGTGTGAGGGTGACGAGGGGCTGCTGCATGAGGAACTTGAGGTACATCTCCCAGATGCGCGGCATTTTGTTGAGGAGGATCAGCGCCCGCTCAAAGAGCGCATTGACCTTTTGGTATTCGGAGGTGAAGATGGCGGCATTGAGCTTTGCGACGTGCTTCGTTCGGAATCGTAAATACTGGTTGAGGGTTAGAACATGCTGACTCGGCATCAAAACTTGCGAGGAATAACGTACCATTTTCCACAGCTTATAGGAGCGCGGCAATTGGATACATGCCCTCTCCATGACGTAGGCTTGCTCGCGAAGTGTCCCATGTTGAATCTTGTAGTCAATGTAGGCGAGCCATGGCTTGGTGCTGCCGGGGTTTCGTTGGATGTCTTGCTCGTAGGGGTAGTCATCATCGGACTGAAGGGCGCAAATGTTAGCATTCGTTGATGTTCCCGCAATCCCAGAGCTGGAAAAACATACCACGAGCGCCAGATCAGGCTGGCGGCCAGAGGAGAGTGCCAGCGCCATCGCGGGACTCGATCGTCTTCAGTAAGGAGCCAATTGGGGGGTGGGCGCCCTCCGCGGCAGAGCCGAAGAGCAGAAGAAGTAAAAAGAAAAGTCCTAGACGCGCCGTTGCCACGACATCACTGCTAGGTGTTGTCAACGAGGTAGGTTTGGCGCAGACAGTAACAATCCGACGACGGCGTGGTTTGACGAATTTCGGCACTGCTTTTTTCCAACTTCTCCAACAAGTCTGGCGATTGGGCACGCGCTTGAGGGAGACGGGTCACGTAAAGAAAGCACAGACCAGGTCATTATAATTGCACTAATTAGCGGGGAGACGCCGCACTACGTAGGTAATCAGCACGGGCCAGTTCCAGGTCCAGGGGATGTGCTGTTGGCAGCAAGCAACCTGGAAGGCTTCCGTCACCCAGCTGTCGCAACAAGCTCCAAGAAGCTCCACACCTCACGATCCCACAGCCCATCCCTCTCTGTCCAGCTGCTGTGCGAACGACAACAGCCATATCTCGCCGAGCCCTGCATCTTCCCTTGACCCCTAGAGATCACCATCTCATCTCTTTGTATTACTTCTGCACCCTTCACTACAACACTTGGAAATCTCCAATTGCCCGATAACCACCCGCAATCATGTCCGGCGCAGCAGTATGTTGGTCCAAACACCCCACTGTCTCCCAATATCAACATCACGATAACTAACCACCCAACCCTCCCCATCCAGGACCGCGAAGCCGTCTTTCCCACCCGGCAATCGCTGGGTATCATGAAAGCAAAGCTCAAAGGCGCCGAAACAGGTCACAGTCTCCTCAAAAGAAAGAGTGAAGCTCTCACCAAGTCAGTCTCCCGTCCCCATTCCCCTCCCAGGCCCCCCAATAAACAAAAAAAATTTACAAATAAAAAAAAAAATAAACAAATAAATAACCAAAAACTAAATACGTTTAAAAAAAAAACCAATCTTAAAAAAAAATATCAAACGCAATTCTAATTAAAAGAATAATATATAATCCAACATAACCTTAAAAA
>NW_001914857.1:1598937-1643487 GCF_000226545.1 Podospora anserina S mat+
CCCCCCCCCCCCCCCAGACGCTTCCGCGAAATCACCCGCCGCATCGACGAAGCCAAGCGCAAGATGGGCCGCGTAATGCAAATCGCCTCCCTCTCCCTCGCCGAAGTCACCTACGCCGTCGGCGGCAACATAGGGTACCAAATCCAGGAATCCGCCAAATCCGCCCGCTTCCGCATCCGCGCCAAGCAGGAAAACGTCTCGGGCGTCCTCCTCCCCGCGTTTGAGAGCTACCAGACCGAGGGGAACAACGACTTTGCCATGACGGGTCTCGGCAAGGGAGGTCAGCAGGTGCAGCGGTGTCGCGAGACGTATGCGAGGGCGGTGGAGGCGCTCGTGGAGCTGGCGAGCTTGCAGACGGCGTTCGTGATTTTGGACGAGGTCATCAAGGTGGTGAACAGGCGAGTGAATGCCATGTAAGTGACAGACCTGAGATTTTTGAGAGTGGATGGGATGGGTTGGGGTGCTAACATTTGCCTAGTGAGCATGTCATTATTCCCAGGACGGAGAATACCATCAAGTGTAAGTGGAACTCCACCCTGTTTTAGATGGACTGTACTGACTTTCCCAGATATCAACTCGGAGCTTGACGAGCTGGACAGAGAGGAGTTTTACAGACTGAAGAAGGTTGCCGGCAAGAAACAGCGAGACACAGCTGAGCAAGATGCCGAGATGAAGGCTAGGAAAGAAGCGCAAGCTGCAGCTGCAGATGAGCAGAACCAAGCGCCAAATGCCGCGGCGGACGACGCGCCAGCTGATCTGTTGGCTGCGGAGGAGGATGAAGATGTCATCTTCTAAGGGAGTTGTTGGTCTTGGACCATCGAGCGTTGTTGTCACTGTCGCATGTTGGAAGGGCGTGGTTAGAGTCATTGGTCAGCACATTGTTTCATTAGGCATAGGCGCAATCCGGGAGTTGCTTGTTTCCATGTTTTTATTTCATTGGGTATCTCTAATTCCCTTCGCTGAGGCATCAATGAGCCGATTACGCTAAACCTGTACCATTCGGAGCATTACATCCTACTTTACCTATCAAACCAGTTATATGTGGTACCTCAACTCCAGCCCCCAGCTTACTGGCGCTGGTACGTGACCTTCATCGTCTTCTCGCCATTCTTCAGCGCCATGCCAGCAGTATTCTCCTTGGCAGTAATAGCCCCGGCTTCTGCGTCGTACTCGACGAAAGCAATCCCGCTGCGACCAGGGACAGTACGGACTTCGCGGAAACCTTCGAAGCGGCTGAAGATACCAGTGAGCTCGTCCTTGCCAAAGTCGTCGGGGAGGTTCTGAACGAAGAGAATGCGGTTGGGTGGGAGGTATTCATCGGGTACGACAGCGGCGGCACCAGCACCGGTGGACTTGAGGCCGGCACCACGAGCGTTCTTGGTTGGGCGGCCACTGACGGCGGTTTCGGCACCTGGAAGAGGACGCTTGAGGCGCTTTTGCTCTTCGGCTGTTTCGAGCGCCTTCTTTTTGTCTATTGATAATTCATGTTAAAACCAAGTTCAAAACGGAGAAATGTTAACGAGGGCATACCCTTCTCTGCCATGCGCCGGCGCTTGTGGGCATCAAACTCCTCCTCGTTGCCGGTCTGTTTAACGGTGGCATCGCTTCGAGTGCGGGCAAGGGCGACTTGCATGGGCTTCTCGAACAACTCGAACCCCTGGACTTCTTCGATAGCCGTGAGGGCGGACTCGGGCTTGTCGAAAACAACAAATGCCTGGCCCTTGGCCTTGAGGTTGGTCTTAACAACGATATCGATCACATTGCCGTACTCGGAGAAGATGACCATGAGGGCTTCCTTGAGCGGTTCGGGCTTGACGCGCTCTTCGAGGTTGCGCACGTAGACACTATGCGATAGAGGATTGTGTTAGTTAATTCCAATGCGACGCGATACCTGAGATGGCTGATGCCTTGTATGTGTCGGAGTGCAATGACACATACGTGGCGATTGGCTGTTGTCCTGAAGCCATTTTTTATCTTTGTTGATGATGTTTATGATCAGGCAGCAACTGCTGATTTGTTTGCAAATGTTGAATGTTGTGGTTGAACTCGGAAAGGTTTTTTGATGATTGGAGGACAAGACATGAAGTTGGAGATTGGAGACGGTGCCAAAACAAAGTGGGCCTTGGTGGGCACTAGACACATGGTCCTAGCGTCCTTGCAGCTGGCGCGGGGACTGCCCCACTGGAGAACCACCTCCAGGGCGCATGCATCCCGCTTCTCCCGCTGAACCAGCGTCACGGTGTGCAGCAACACACTGGGCAACTCCGACCAAGGAACCAACAAGTCATTTCCCTTCCTCTTCAACACTTCCCAACTTCTTCTCTTCCAAGTTCTTGGGGCTCCCCATCTTGTCATCTTTGCTCCAAAAATGCGCGAAGAGACCCGGTGAGCAGGCGCATGCTTACACACACGCTGTGTACGCTATTCTACTCTTTCACCTCGTTTCCGGCGGTCCGAGATCCTTTGATATAAGCCTACCATGGACGAAACGATACCACAAGCCGTCATGGCAACCGCCACACCCTCTTTCGACAACACCAGTGCGTGGCATAACTTTACACTATGGACAACTCAGCATCTCAAGATGAGTATGAACATGTCGAGGCTCGCGCCGTCGCTGGAAGACTTGGTGTTGGCAGGACCAAGGATGGTCATGAAGCTGGGGAAACTGGGCTCTTTTATCTCGTTTCCAGATGCGGTTGACAACTTTGGACAACGAACCATGGCCGATCCCACCGATGCCGGTGTCTTTTCGTCGGCACTCTCGTCCTCGACCAGCAGCACGACAGCCAGCATACTCAGCGACGTCGCATCCTCTTCCGCCACTGCCGCCGCCGCCGCCGCCTCTGCTGCTGCTGAAGATCCTACCGCCTCGGTATCCCGCTTCTCGATGGAGGGAGCGAGAGGAATTGGGAGCGTTTTGAGCTACGCGACAAGCAAATGGGCCATAACTTGCATTGCGATGGCTATCCTCTTTAACCGGACGCACATATTTGCCGCGACTCGGCGTCGTTTACGACTTGCATGGCATATCCGGGTGCTGCTTCGACTCCCAACCATCTTGCTCCTGCTCTGGCAGGCTCGCAGACTTCTCCAGTCCATTCAGTGCCAGACCTCTCCGGATTTCGCCCAGTTGCGGTGGGGCGATCCTAACAAGAGCTTCGACGTTATGTTCTCCGAAGCAAACAGCTTTTTCCATGGACTGAGCTCAACTTTGCTGTTCGGTGCCAGCGACGAGGATTCATGCCGTTCTGTCCGGATGGTACCATGGGATAATCAGGAACAATCGGAGCTCGTTGGCTCGCTCTCCCGATTATGGCCACTTTTCCTGACGTTTTGCTTTGGCCAGTTTATGGAGGTGCTTTCGTGCACTGTACAGGGACGCCCGACGGGCACCGAGACGGGCACAACGCTTTTTGAACAGTCTCTGGCTTTTGCAGAAGCTGATGCTGCTATCAGCAGCCAGCTCGGATGGGGTCTTTTCGCCTCCAATGCTTCTAAAGCAGCAGCGGATGCGAACATGGGCACCAAGATTGCCCTCACACGTGCCATGATCATGAAGCGCGTCAACACACCCCCTGAAGTATTGCTGGTCACTTTTATCTCAACCATGAGCTACGTCACTAGCCACATATTGGGATTGCTGAACTTGCAGCCAAGATTCCGTCTGATCAGTACCGGATTCTATGGGCTTTGCTCAATGGGGTGCATGGTTTGGAGTACCATCAACTTTTCTGTTGACGATCCTACCAGCCAGGGGCTGTTGAGATATCCCACGGTGTACATCATCGGAATCATTCCTCACACTCTCATCTTGATTGGCATCATTTCCTGTGCGGTCATTTACTTCGTGGCCCTGACACTTTCCGCTCTCGCTGTGCCCGAGGCTGGGACCGGCGGCGAGACGGAACAGCTTACCTTCAAGCAGCGCTTCCTCCGTGCTCATGCCAACATGCAGGCAAACGTTTCACTTTCCGAGATCCGGATTAGGATGGATATGGACTTTTACACCGCGCTGGTCCGGGCTGGCTTTGGTGCCATCACCATGGCTAGCGAGGCGGTTTATCTTAATGAGGACCACAAGGTGAACTTGAAGCGGTATACCTGGCTGGAAGAGGACCGGTTCCGTGAGATTGAGGACCTGAAGATGCAGTGGATCGGAGGCGTTCCTGGATCTCGGTTTGATACGGTCGGCACGATAGGACTTGTGCCGGTTAAAAATGGACAGCCGGGGGTCAACAATGGGTATGCCAGGGAGAAGTCGGCGCAGCAGGTTTCCAAGAAGGACGGTACTGGCAGGAGACAGAGGGATGGGGTTGGGGCTGCGGAGAGGAGTTCCAGGTGGCTCATGGCGGTTGATTACATGATGCATATTTCGCGTCTTGTGGTGGTTACTTGGGCATTGTGTACGGTCAGGTTTCTCAGGTTTGTTGGTTGGAGGAACCCGCCGCGTTGGCTGAGGGGGTTGTCTGAACGGCCGAAGAAGTCGGACGGGCGGGATAAGAAGGGGAGTTCGAGACAGAATGGGGAGTCGTATGCTGATATTCTTTCTCCTGGCAATGGGGGTTATTTTACGATTCCGCGGGACGACCAGGTTGATGTGGAGGAGCTGCTCAGAAGTAGGATGGACAACCGCAACGAGGCAGAAGTCGACACCAAGCTCTACAGCTACTTCTTGCGGGATGGCTGGTGGGGGAATAAGGACACCAGCGGGGAATACGTCCCCTCCCACCCTTTGATCACGGCCGGCAACGAGGAGATCGATGTCAACGACCCTGACTTTGACACGACAAGCATGATCTCCACGACAGAGACCTCTATCGAGAGTGACTTTGGCTGGGAGACTGACAATGACAACAACAACGACTGGCTTGACGACGGGCAGCGAACACCCACGCAGCAAAACCCCGGCACCGAGCTCACCTCCGCTCTCGTCTCTGCCCTCCAGCGATCAAGGGAACCCTCCCCCGTGTTGGACACCCCCATCGACCCAACCACCCTCGCCCGACTTTTACACCCCCAGTCCGCCGCCGACCGAGACGAAGCCCAGACCCTGGCCGCCCATTTATCCTCCGGCACGATAATGACGCGCTCCAAGTACAAGCAAGCGCTCCAGCGGCAGCGAGCGCAGATTTTGCTCACCACCCTTAACCGTGGCAACCCGCTGCAGAGGATGAGTCCAGAAGAGGAGGAAAGACAGCTTGAGCAGCTGCTTCTCACTCGGCGGTCGGAGGCGCAGGCGAGGGGGGGGCAGGAGTCATGGAAGGAAGGGGGGGCGGGGTTGGGGGCGGAGGGGCCGCAGTGTGTGGTTTGTCAGTGCGCGCCGAGGACGATTATTGTGTGGCCGTGTAGGTGTTTGGGGTATTGTGATGATTGCCAGGGTGAGCTTGGCGATGAACAATTATGACAAGTGTGTTTGCTGTAGGAGGGAGGTGAGTAGTTTTAGTAGGATTTATGTTCCTTGAGGGGGGGATAAACAGCGAGGGGGGGGGGGGTAAAATCAGGTGAGAGCAGGGGGGATATTGTTTTTAATACGGATCTTGTTATGGGAAGAAGGCGTTTACATTTTGTGGTGGGATTACATGAGGTGGTTTACACATCTATGTCCAGAGAGCGAGATTGCGGTTGATGATGTTGGTCTTTTTCCTTTTTAATTTTTTTTTTGTGAAAAGAGTTCTCATACAGAAAGTACAAATTTGAGCATTTCCATCCTGTCAATATCTGGGTGATCAAGATTACCTACCTACATGCCGAAGTTGTCATGTTTCAGGTGCCGAGCAAGAAAACATGGTGATGGAGGTGTATTTTGACTCGGGACCGTCTACTTCCCAGCATCAACGAGCTACTCAGACACTACCAGGGCCTCGAGAAGTCAACCGACTTGGATTCGACATCTTCATCCATCCCACATCATGTTTTCATCAAGAGCAGCACATTTCAAGAACAAAAGATACAACACACAATTAAAAAGGGTATCATTGCTTCGAAACACATCTACATGCCCGCCCACTCAACACAAAACATCCTCACCTCCCCCTCCCCACGTTTCTTCCCTCCCTCCTCCTCTTCCCTCTCCGCCCCAAACATAAAACTCTTCTTCACCGCTGTCCCCAGCCGTCCACTAGTAACAATATCCAACATCGGAATCTTCTCATCCCATCCATAACAGCTACTCAAATAATGAGCATGAAACTTGAACGGATCAGACGGATAAACCGAATACCCTCCACCAAACCTGAGCCCCGGCGTGGTGAAATAGCCTCGTTTGTTCAGCTCCCTATAAAAAGCAGACGGCTCAGGCAAGTTCTCATCAGCAATAGCACCACTAGTGCCCGCCGGATCAAGCATCGCATTGCTAGTCGAAGGCGTAATGGCAGGAAGGGCTTCCTCGGGCGCAGGCTGCACAGCAGTCGCCGTCTCAAAAAGCGAGTCACCACCACCACCACCCTCCTCAACCTTCTGCACCTTCTTCTTCCCCTTCCCCCTCTTACCCTCATGCATCCTCCTCACCGCCTCCTTCTCCTCATCAAACAGCCTCTTGGCCGCCACCCTCTTCTCCCTCAGCTCCCTCAAATACCCCTCCCTCCTCTTCTCCCCTACACCCGAGCTCATTTCCTTGAGAAGCCTCAAATGATCACCCGCCTCATCAGCAACATACCCCGCCCCTCTATCAACCACCAACCTCGCCTCCTCCGCCCTCAGCTCCTGCGGCATACTCAGAAACAAGTTCTGCGTAGGGTTCTGCGGCATCGTGCCCGTCAGCACCCCGCAGAGCCCAAAACTCCGCCTCAGGACCATCACCGCGTCAATGTCAAAGACGAGGTACCGGCCTGCGATCAGCGAGATCCGGACAGGAGGGTGGGTTGGGGTAGAGGTAGAGGTGGCCATCTTGAAACAACACTGATCTGTAAAGAAAGTTAGAAAGAAACTCCTTTGAATGGTTTTGTACATAACAAAAAATGAAGAGAGAGAACCAGATATCATAAGCCTTGGACTAGTTCGCGGTCATCACAGAGTATTCAGTGGATTGACAGATTGATACGAAGATTTGTATAATCATGTAAAAGAGGTTTCTCTCTCTTCGTTGTGCTGTAAGGCGGGGTGATAGTAGAAATGAAAGTCGACATACCTTGTGTTTGGCGATGCTGCTCTGAGGAAGAGAGCAGCAACGTTGGAGAAGAAAAAAGAGTTCTGGAGGTGAGTCGCTTTAGAAGCAAATTTATGGGACAGAAAATTTTGTGGGGCTCCACTATTCCAGAACAGAAAAAGTCGGCTTGGCTGATTTTCCAGAGAGAAGGGGTCCGTGCAGGCAGATATAGATGGTTAGGGTCAGGGTTGGTGCTGTGAGCATCTTCGACTGACGTCGGGTGCAGGTTTGTGAAATGAGGACGTGAATTATAGAGCATGCTTAGCATGTGAATTTGCGTGTTATCAATTCTCCTATTATTCATCAGCTACTAGCTACACCGGGGGCTGTAACGGTCGTACATACATTGCAAGCCACAAATTCTCTCGATCCAAAATTGTGAGAAATTGTCAAGACTCAAGATACCACTGAGCATTTCGATGCCCCCTGAAGCAGCCCAGTTCCAACGGTCATGTGCCATTGTCATTTTTCAAAATGTGATCTGCTGCCAGAGCACAGCATCGTGAGGTTGGTCGCACAGCAGTGCAAAGTAGCTGCATGATAGATCACAAAGCGTCATGACTGATCGGCCCGATGGTCCCGTCTTTGAGGGGCAGTGTGCCTCAACTCGAGTTCTTGTTGGCCATGGTTCTCGATACAATCATTGTGAGGATAGGTCGGACCAAAGGCGAGGTCAGGACCCGAGTGTAGGAGAAATTGGGATCAATATCTGCCTGTCCGAAGCACCCATGGCCCTCGGCTAGAAGTCAATCCCATCCCTGATCGTATCAGCAGGTGACTTCTTCTTCTTGTTCTCCTCCTCCTCCATAGGCGGCAAGCTATAAGGCTTGATATTAAGACCCTTCGTCGCACTCAAGCTAAACGAAAGAGTCTCCCTAAACGAGCTCGTCTCGGCTCCACCACCTCCCTTCTCATGATAGATCGGTAGCGTATGTGCCTTCAGCAGCCCCTGTGCCTGTTCTGTCTTCTCAGATGAGCTTGACGGAGGAGCTGCCCCAGGCGTAGCCGGTAGAGGAATCAGCTCAAGCACTCCATCACACAGCAACTCCATCCACCTAACCAACCCTGAACTCCTTGGGTACAGCGACGTTTGTAGAGTGATAATCGCCGTCAGCTGGGTGCTGTACCTTCGTAGTAACGCCCTTAGAGCATGCAAGAATTGCAGTACTTCGGATGGAAGACTGCATTGTGGTGCGTAAAGCTCTGGCAGCAAAAGACTGGGGATAACCACACGGTGAATATCGCTTGAGGGCGAGGTTTCGAGCTTCGTCTGCAGGTGTCTGATGATGGCTTTTAGAGGAGATATACTCGTTGGCTGAGGTCTGGCATCAAACAAAGGTGGCCCAGTGCTCGGTGTTGGATTGAGTGACCCTTTGCAAACAGCTGGCTCGAGGCGCTTGGCGAGATCGAACGAGTGGCAGAAGGTGGGCTGGTTGGCATCTCCTCGTGGGGTATTTCCTGACGCTGCTGAGTTCCCAAGAGCTTCGTATCTCCATGCAATCTTCATCTTTTCCTCTTGCGCCGGTGGTGGTTGTTCTGACTTTGATTTCTTGTCGGGTTCGGCTAGGCCCGGGAGGTTCCTCCTCCATTGTGGTGGGTAGCCGACGAGGTGTACTTGGTGCCCTTGGACGAGGCCTTCGGCAGCATAATATCTGAGTAGGATACCTGAAAAGTCTGTCGTCCCTTGTTCTTCCACCAAAAGACAGGTTCCTAGTGGTAACCCACTGTGACCAGCAAGGAGTTGATCTAGCGATGCGGTTCCGGTAGACGTTGTTGGTCGACCGTCCAGCGGCGACGGTCTCACACCCGGCGGTGGTGGTTGATTCTCGGCATCTGGTTGCTTTGCCCCTGGGATGGCTCTCCCAGGTCTCGACGATAGTACTGTATTTCTCTTGACGAATGACATGTTTAAAGATTGGTCCGAAAAGTGTAGCTGTCGCGGAAGCTATGGAGGGGTCAATTGGAGGGGTTGGTGACCGATAAGCTCAAAAAGTTTCGATATCAGTTGCAAGGGACAGCCCCGCCGCCAGCCTCAGTGACAGGGACCCCTGCCCGTGCGGCCCCCACCCGTTTCCCCAAACCTTAGAGCGCTAGTCGTTTTCAGCCTTGGGATTTTTTTGACTTCAGTCGCAACCAGCAAACACCGGCCCATCACACAAGAGCTCTTGAGTCGTCCAGCACAACCAATTGCTTTATTCTCGCCAACCCCGTTTACCCTCGCTTCACCACCACCCCCCCTCCCCCCAATACCACAATCAAAATGGCCGGCCTCGGCTCCGACGCCCAGCTCTTCGAGGACAACTTCCGCGTCCACAAGCTCTCCGACAAGAAATACGACCGCGTCGACCGCATCTACGCCACCTCGGAAGACAAGTCAATCGAGATCACCCTCGACATCAACAACGAGCTCTTCCCCTGTAAGGAAGGCGACGAGCTGAACATGCTCATCGCCACCTCCCTCCACTACGACGGCACCAAAGACGACGAGCGCGGCTGGCGCGACGTCGCCAAGATGGGTGCGAGCGAGGGCTCGCTTGCCGACCAGTACGACTATGTCTGCTACGGCAAGATTTACAAGTTTGAGGATGGGGAGGACGGGCAGACTATGTATGTTTCGCCGACTGGTAACATGGAAAGTAACGGCTGACACGAGTGGAAATACAGCAAGGCATACATCTCCTTCGGCGGGCTGCTGATGTCTCTTGTCGGGCCTTACAAGAAGCTCACCCCGTTGAGGGTGGAATACGTCTACCTCTTAGTTCGCAGACGATGATCAACTTGATTATGGACAGCAAACCACACCATCGGACGAGAGCGCTCATGTTGGCTAAACGAGAGAGGGGAAAGACTTTGCTTGCGTCTATAATATGAAATCTATCAAAGGAATAGCCATTTCTCCAAGCGCGCCCGCAACCAAAGACCTTTTCGAGAAGCAAGAAGAGAGACAAGGAGTAGTACAGCATGGGGAATCTGGCGTTAAGGGTGCAAAAGGAACAAATTTATGGACAGGAACAAAAAAAAAGCTGGCGGATAGGGGCAATGACAGAAGAGATACCCAGAAACGGAGCTAGCTTCTTCTTCTTCAACACCTCGTATCAGGGTGCTGGTAATCCCAGTGTGGTCCAGGAAAGGGAATGAAGCGATGGGCCCGGGCGCAAATCTGGTCATAGTATGGCTCGTTTTCCGGAGTGTAGACACCGTGTCTCGCAAAGAAATCGAGCATGACCATGGCGCAATTGGGCTTCCACAACCCCTGGGCAAGCTGCTCCTGGATCTCCTCCACCGTATGTAGACTAAAGCTCTCCACCTCGCCATCCTTGGGCTTGGGGACGACGCTCCCATCAGACGGCAGTTCAAGATCATAGACCCATTGGCACTCGGGGTAGATGTACCCTGGCTCTCCTCCTGACCGTTCATCCGTGATGAAGATGTAAGTGACAGTGCCGGTTTCCACCGCGCTCCGGCGCATGACATCTTCGGGGAGGGACGCCTCCTCGTCAGCCTCGCGGATGATACATTCGAAGGGATCCTCGTGGGTCATGAGCCCGCCGGCGACGGTGTTGTCCAGCATGCCGGGGTAGGTTGACTTGTTGCTGGAGCGCTTGGGGACCCAGATGCGGAAGTCGTAGTCGCTCATGTTGTCTTTGCGACGGAGGTAGGCCGTCATGTGTACTCCGTAGCGAGTGGTGCCAAAGAGGCCCATGGCTGCTCGCTCGATGCTCATGAGGAGCTCGCCGTTGCGGCCGTAGACGGGCCACATTTCGTTACGCCATCCTCTGAGGAGGCGGAAGGTTTGGTTCTTGCGCCAGTAGGAGGTCAGTTGGGCGGCTTGCTTGGTGCGCTCTTCGTAGGACTTGAGGTTCTGCCATAGGGCGGCGGTTCTGGCGGTGGGGTTGATATCGAGACGGCCGCGGATACTGGCGGGGGTCTTTCTGAGGGCATCGAGGACGGTGATGGGGAGGTAACCGATAGGGAAGGCGCCTTGGTCATCTTCCCAGACGAGGGTGTAGAGTCTGCTTAGCTGGTCTGCGTATCCTCTGGGGTTCGTCTCGAGGTCGGGGAAGCTGCGTCATGGTGTTTAGTCAAAATATTCTGTGAAGTGTATATGTCTCAGATCTAGACCCGCGCGTGCGTGGCGGCAGAGGTGGCAGATCCGGCAGGTCTCACAGATGCCAACGTCACACAACGTCTCGGTAAGGCAGGCTTTGGGGGCCAAGCATGATGATAGGCGTCGGCACATCCATTCAATGCGGCCGGTTGGATGAGTAGTGCCAGCTGCAGGGTCGCCGGCTGGAATAGCTCGTTGCTAAGAAGAAAAGGGTGTGTAGCTGCACGGAATAGGGTATTGTGAACTCACCCATCACAGTCGTTCACCATGTCAATGGTGGCCAGCCGCTGTTGTGTCATGATTGCTTTTTGGCCACGAGTTTGGCTGCTCAGCACGTGTAACTTTCGGAACTGTCTCGGAGATGGACTGAGAAACAATGGCTCTCTTGCGACGGATGCGCGCCGGTGAAGATGAAGTTGCAACGACAAGACTCGGGTTCCGTTTAAATGGAGAAGTGGATCGAAGACTGTGCGGTGCGCGGCGCTGCACGGCAATGAGACCAAGACTCGATCTCGCAACAACTTTAACAACCGAGTCGAAAGAAACAAGCTTTGAAGGGAACAGAAAATCAGAAAGACGGCAGGCGAAGATCCAGATGATGATAATAATGATGAGAACAGACAGGCAAACTGAACAGCCAAGCAGAACCAGCAAACGGCGATACATGCGAGATATAAGCTGATATAAGTGGGAAAAGACTTTGCCTGATACCGGGCCTACCTCCCGTCCTAAACGTTAGTCCCGTTCATCACAGCCCTCCCGCTGTGCATCCCGGACAGCCGGGCAGACGGACAATGGGACAATGGGACAAGGATTGGATTTGCAGAGGTAAGGGATGATGAGAGATGGACGGATGGATCCTACCTGGCTCTTGCAGGTGGTCCCCAGTAGGACCAACGCCGGGTGGCATCCATGGTTCACGGCCTTCTCCAGCGGGAAAACAGGAAAACAGGGATTGCGATTTGCAAGGAGAGGCAGAGCTGATGGAGTGATGGAGTGATGGAGGGATGAAGTGGTGCATATGTGAGTGAGGTGATGATGGCCGTGACCTAAGCGTATGCGACACCCCCGCCGCCGTCCGCTGGCAGTGCTGCAACTGAACTGAACCCCACTGCGGGCCGGCACAGCACAGCGTCCAAGAAATGCTTCGAGTTCTTGACATCTTCCAGTTTGTCTTGGCACCTTTGTGTGGAGCGCTCTAGAACTGGGAAGGTGATTCTGTGGATTCGACTTCTTTGAAGCATGGTTGATTTGATTGATTATTTGCACTAGAAGCACGCCAGGAACAACTCGAGACGTCTACCGGCCGATCATATAAGCCTGAACCCGGTCACCGTTGACAAATACTGGCAAACTATTCAACTCACACAACACTCATTCATCTGCATTGCATATACATGCTTCCCTAGTTGAGACGACCACCACGAACGACAGCTCCTCACCAAAGCCTTCGTGTAGCCATCGGTACCACCAATCCTCGCATGTGCCGGGGAACACACGCGGACCTCCTGGGCACTTATACAGCAGCTTTATCGATTTGGGAGAGCGCATGATCTGAGTTGAGCACCCAGTTCGAGCCTTGCGATTGGTTACCAAACACATCGACCGTGGAACCACCCAATCCGTCAGCATCTCGTCATTAACCACCACACACTGAGCAAAAGATAGGATCGTCTTTCACAAGCCTCGGCCTACCAACCATCCGAACCCACGGGTTCTCTATCCGGCGGCATTAAACCACCCAAAACGGCTACCTACCTTGTCAGGTAGTCACCTGAGCAAAAGCCCAACTGGCAACCTAACCCCCACTCATCCTCCCGAACCACCGGACGGAATTATCCCGAACTTTGAAAGCCCAGGCAGGGTTATGCTCCCATAGTGTAGCCAGCCTCGTCACACACCACCATTCATCCCGCTTGTTGTGTTGATATCTCACCCATCAACAATGTCCCAAACCTTCGGCCTCGTCCCCGCCGGCCAACCCGTCATAACCACCCCAACAAAAATTCTGTCTGACACCTCCTTCATCTACTCCATCCCCCCCTCCCCCAACACAAAACCCTTCTCCCACATCGTCGTCTTCCTCCTGCCGGGTATAACCCTCCCCCCCGCCCACGCAGCAGCAATCCACCTCCTCACTCCCTCCACGGACCCCAATTCCGGTCAAGAATTCGACATTGCCTTCCTCGGCGCCCTAGGCCACGGGAAACCCTCTGCAATCTTCAAACTCAGCAACGATACGTCCAAGGGGGTGGCAATAGGGATAAGCGTCGAGCCAGAGGCGGCCGTCGGGTTGAAGATGCAGGAGTTGGCCGAGAAGCAGTCCAAAGCTTTGGTTCCAACAGCAGCAGGGACGGGGAGTAATGGTGGGGGACAAACGTTGCAGCTGGCTCAGAGGATAATAAACAATGCGTTTAACTTTTTGAGCAGTTACTCGGGCAGGATGCACAACGGGGAGGAGGTGGTGCCGATCAAGGCATTTGAGCAGTGGTGGAGGAAGTTTGAGGGGAGGGTGAGGGCTGATCCGGCTTTTCTTGAGAGGGATGTTTAGGGTATTGAGCTTTGAGGAATGGGGGTTAGATGACAGAGGGAAATTAGCCGGGAAGTGTATGAACTGAAGAAGGAGGTTTGGAGGGTGCATCAAAGGAGCCAGTGTCTTTAGGGGGAGTTCTGGGCTGCTCTTTTTTTTTTCGGTTCATAGAATAATGTTACATCCAAAAGAATTGTTCAGGAAGAAGTCAGTAGGAGAGGCACCTACTTTGGGCTAATTAGCAGTAAGTATGGATTATTAACCTCGACATGGGCCTCGGTGCAGGATTGCATAGACTGGATAGAGTGATGGGGAGTATTTGGACAAATATATATCCGAACAATCCAAAACTAGACATGACAAAATCGCAAGCATGCCAAATATAGTCAAGCAATATCCGATGGAAATGCATCCCTTGAATCGAAAGAATACTAAACTCCTAAATGCTAAATGTCTTTGCCCATCCCAAACAACGAAAAAGGACTTTTTTGTGAACAAGAAAAGTAAACAGATACTAAAAGTGATACCACACCCAATAACCAGTCGCTAGCAATTCATCATTCCTACATCTCTTCCATGTTCCATCACAAAAAAAAAAAAGGCAGTCCATATCACATATACCCATTTCACATCTCTCTCCCTTCACACAAATCACCTGTCATCCAGCGGTGATATCCCTCCCCCCAAAGGACTCTTCATCCTAGTCGGACTCCCCGCCCTGCTCCTCCTCCCAGTCACCCCTCCCACACCCCCACTCAACGGCAGGCTCAACCGCTCCCTACTATCCGTCCTCACCACTAACCCGCTCCTATTCAGCGCCGACATCCCCCCTCCCACCGTCGTCACAGTCTCAAACCCATACCCCCCACCCAGCCCACCCCCGCTCGTAGCAGTAGGCGTCGCCAGGCCCGAGCTCCTCCCAAACTGAGATCCGGCTTTCGATCCGCGGGAGTGGTCACTGCTCGAGTCCTCATCAGAATACTCCCCACTGCCGCTGCTAGACGCAACATCCCCCAGCTCAAACCGATCGAGCTCCCCTTCCTCCATCACCCTCTCATAACCCCCCCCACTTGACGATCTCCCCCCAAAGAGCTTGGTAGTGAGTTTCGTCAACGGACTCCTATTCCCACCAGGTACATACTTTCCGGTATGACTCCTCCTCCGCCTCGTCAAGCCCCTCACCCGGCTGTAAACCCTCATCCTCCTCTCCCGTTTCCTAAACCACCACATCACCAACCCCACCAACCCCAAAAACACCCAAAACCCCATCTGCCCTCCCCTCGTCCTCGCCCGATCCAAAATATCCT
The DNA here is from genome assembly GCF_000226545.1 of Podospora anserina S mat+. Classification (NCBI taxonomy): domain Eukaryota; kingdom Fungi; phylum Ascomycota; class Sordariomycetes; order Sordariales; family Podosporaceae; genus Podospora; species Podospora anserina. The sequence continues at coordinate 1,614,030 of NW_001914857.1, forward strand.
CCGCGTCCAAATCCCAGTCATCGTCATCCCCCCCCACCGTGCCATTATGGTGCTTCCCATTATCACCGCCCAATGGCCTCCAGCTCGAGCCCGCAAACTGAAAATCATCCGGCACCGCCTTCCCACTCACAACATTACTCCCAAATCCCACAGGGTACCCATCATCCCCACTCTTCGGCGGCACCTGCCCAGCAGCGTAAAGCACCATCTTCCCCAACGTCCAACTAACCTCAATCCCATCAATCTTATCTACCGCATGGAACGGCTCCAAAAACCCCTTTTCTTTCGCATGTTCCAACGCCCCCTGCGTGCCCTTGGACACATTAACCTGGGGTAAATCCTCCATCCCTATCCTCGGCACCCCAATCCCGTCATGCAGCACATTGATCAACCAGCTCGCCTTGAAGCACGCCTCCTGCGCATTCTTGGCGGCGTGCTCCTTTTTCGGATTCAACCCTTTCGAGATGGACGTCCAGTCCTGGCTGCAGTAGTCTTTTACCCTCTTTTGGTAGGTGGTAAAGTCGTAGGCCTTGTCGTCTTTCCCGCCAAACACGCCGTGGGTGGTGTGCCAGTATTCGGAGACGCCGATGAAGTGGTTGACGTCAAAGTCGATGGCGGGGACGTGCTGCCCGTTGATGAGGCAGGGGTTGTCGCTGCAGGGTTTGTCTTTGCCGAGGAGGGGGTAGGTTTTCTTGAGGCACTCGTCAAAGTGGCCGGTGCCGATGAGGGTGGTATTTTTCGGCTTGGGGGTTTTTACCGGGACACCGTCGAGGGTGGTTCTCAGGCCTTTTGGCAAGCAAGGGTCCGGGAGTTCGGTGGAGGAAGATGGATACAAATCTTCGAGAGATTCGACGTAGGATTCGCGGGCTTGGTTTACGCCAAAGCCGAGCCAGGTCGTGGTGAATATTTTGTATTCCACAGGGGAGCCATCGAGTGTTCGTAATCGTAAGAGCTTGAGGTCGTCGGCGTGCTTTTCTGCTTCGGTGGCGTTGGGGGCAAAGGCGATTTGCGCCGAGGCACCGCCCATGTCGAGGAAGCCATATGTGTGGTGACCTTTTCCATGCTGGTGCTTATCGGGGTTGTCGAAGCCGCCAAGGAGGTAGTTTGAGGCTATCCAGCCATACAATCCTTCTGTTTCCCCCTTGATAACTTGAATGTGCATGTCGCAGTCTGGCAACGAAAATTGTGTGTTTGATCGTAGGTAGTAGCAGACCTCGCGCGTTAAGGCTGATTGTTGAACCGCGGGAAGCAGGCGCACACCGGCCGTCGCCATTAAGAATATCGGGGTGTCCCTGATCTTGTCCTTGGGGATGATCTCGAGCGCATGGTCAATCAGGGACTGGAGGTGATCCGGGCCGACCTGGTCAACCTTCTCCCCAAATGTCGAGATTCCCGGCCTGATCTTTTTCGTCCATATCTTTTCTGTCATCAATTTTGGCAAACTGGCGAGATCATGTTTTGATGCGCCCTTGAGCGCCTTCTCTGGGTCTTTCCATCGGTAGATATGTAACCTGGTTCCGGAAGATCCGGCGTCGAGTATAACACCCCATCGCCACTTCTTGCCGCCCATCGTGAATGAAAGCCTCGGGTGTTTAGGTGTTTAGATGTTCTCGGGATCGAGTAAAATCGGATTGCTCAGCGTTTGCGCCGTGGGGGTTGGGTCGGGGTGGTACTACAGGCTCCTTGGTCGCAAACACATCGAGTCAATTGATCGCTGTTTTGGGAAATAGGTATCGGATAGGTTCGACGTCGAGAGTCGTTATCCTCCTGGTTATCTATCGCGAGTGCACGCAAAGCGAATGACGAATGAAGCGGAAATTAGGCAAGTTGATGGAATTAAAGGCCGTATAATAATTTGAAGGTAGCAAAAGGCAACGTAACGTGGACCGCAGAGGTGTCAGCCGTAGGAAGGAGGAATTGAGGGAACGAGTGTCGGTTTGAGGAATTACTACGACAAAAACGAAGGAAGAACACAGCCTGGATGGCGGCTGAGTTGCGATGCCTCTCTCTTCTTTCTTTGGTCAATCGACGATTGGCGCTTCGGACTCGAGCGGCTGTCTTTGGAAAACTCGCAGGCACAAACATCCATGGGAACGATAACGTCAGGGGGGCGACGAATCACTGCTGCAGCTCTAGCGTGTTTAGCGTCAGGAGAGCGTGGGAGGTGTTCGGCAGAGGCGCCTGGATCGCCGAAAAAGGAGGGGCAATCATTCTTGGTTGCGGCCACACAGTGTCCACGTGGAAGGAATTGAGACGTTGTTTGGCCGGTTTGTTACTATGGAATGGCACAGTCCGTTGCACCCGGGACACTGTGGAAGCCCCCACAGCCCCGAACCCGCAAATCTGGCCGGAAAACGGTTTGAAGCTTCTCGAAAAACAGCCAAAGCTTGGGAAACCGGGCATCTTTCCTGCGACAAAAAGTTGTTTGCGACCAATAAATGCATCGCCAGTTTGAGACGGTTTCCCAGCGACGCGCAATCACACCCCGCTCATGAATACGGTAGAATCCCACAAACCGGATCATCCCAGTCTCAAATCGGAAGGCTACATTCGATATCCAGGTTGTGATGCATGTGCATTCTCGTATCTGTCCCAGTTCGTCGCTGACTTGCAGCTTGCGATAAGAGGGAACAACAAGACTTCAGATTGCCCCGCTTCCATGATTTTCACCTTGGCTTCCCTGGCCTCCACAGTGATCACAGTGAACACAGTGACTAACTGCATGTCACTAATGTCCAGGGCTGAAAGTAACAACAACTGCGCCCGTCTCAACCTTGGATTTGTCCATGAACTCATGTCTATTATTGTAAGGTTGGACATATGCTTGCTGATAACGCTTAGCTCGTAGCTTCACCCAGGCACTCAACAAGCACCCGGTTGGCGGTTCTTGAAGCTTGAATGCCGTTCTCCACCAACTGCGTGTACAGACCAGCATCGGCGGCTGGCAGATCACCCTTGAACCACAAGTTGGTGACCTCGTCTCTTGTGGGCAGATAGGCTACGCAGCAAGCCCCCAATACCTTCTCGTGATCCGACGGAATGGGGTCAACGACAATCCTAGGCGTTGAGTCCTCGCCGGCATCTTGAACGAGTGCAGCAACACCTCCGGCAACAGTGTCCACACAATCGATACCAGCGTCTGCCAATGCAGCTGAAGCCACTGTGATGCACCCACTCAACACGTTCATCATGTCCCAAGTCTCATCTCCTTGAGATTTTGATGTCTCTCTGTCTTGGTCTCCTTCGATGATCGAGATGATAATATCGACACCGCTCTTCGGCCAGCGATCTGCAATGATGGCCCCACGAAGAGCTGTTTCAAGATGGGTGCCGAGATCTCTCTCACTGGGGTCTCGTAGATAGCCCCGTCTCTGCTTTGTAGCAAACGGCGCATATTTGACATGGGCTGACAAAACGATGTGAGGTGAGAATGGGCTTGATCTTGGGAGAGACCGTGGCCCATGGACTGTGCAGCTGAGCTTCAACCCTGAGACACCACTCTTGCTGGACCCTTCAAACTCCAGATAGGCGGAACCAGAAGCTGATGGAGTTACGCCTGTCTTGAGAACTGAAAGAGGTGTCAGTGGATGAGTGTGTACATTAGAAGAAGGATAGGCCACTTACACGTTTTGCGAATGATATTTGGTGCCCGATCTCTTCCCTTGCCGTTCTTGATCTCTGGTTGACCGGCGTCATCTTCAAATACTGGCGCCATTGTGGCCCCAGGAGGGCCGTTGATACGTCTTCTGTCAGCCATTGTGGTTTGATATCAACTGGGTAAGTTGAAAGCAGGTGAAAATGCCTTTTTCCTTGAAGTGAGATATGTGGAGAGAGGCTGGTGGAAAAAAGTCGTGCAGTTTCCGTGAAGAAGATTCTAGCGATGAGATCTCCGAATTCGAAAGTAGAAGATCACTGAGCTTCTGTCGACTTTGTCAGTGATGTTGATTTTCAGTTCAAGTCAAACCAAAGCCTGAGGTCGCCTGTGGCTTGCCTGCAACGCCTTCATCTTGGATTTCCAGCAAGCCACTTCCGGAACCCCACTACGAAGCTTGGACCACACACGCACAAGCCACAGCTCTGGGAAAATGTTTAAACTTCTGAAAAATTTATCGCGACTTGCTTTTCCTCTCTTCCACACAACACTGCAACCTTTCCTCATGGCCAACACCCGACTTTACAACCGACAAACCAATCCTTTTGCGACCTCCTTCTCCTTTCAAGTTTAGCCTCTCTTGAAAGAGCGTCTATTTATCATGGACTCGCTTTGGTCGCTAGGAACCTGATCGGAGAGGTGGTTGCAAAGGCTTGGCCAGGCAGAGGGGTCGCTGGACTGACAACTAACCCAGCTCTGGCCAGCTCTACGCTGGATACAGTACGTTTTTTCTTCACCTTCCCCGTCCTATGATGATCTTATACACACAGTTCTCGCGATTTTCTCTGAGCGCTTTTGAACTACATGCACTACCATCTGACTGGACACCCTCTTTTCAACTCGTCACAAGCCCACCTTGGTTGACAGCTTTGACTAACAAGTTGTAGCAGGATTTCTTTCTTGACCCAACTGACAGCTACATCCCGCCATCGCTTCGACAACATAGTAACACAGTCAAGGTACGAATGGCTTTTTCCTCATCCCCGGCTTTTATGATGAAAAAAATATTTTTCAGTTCTGCTTCTGAATTATAATGAGCGACAACCCTATACCAAAACTTTTCTGATGCCATCTCTCTTTTCTTTCACATTTCACCACTCCCCAATTATTGACAGTTTTTGCTGACTGTTATCAAAGTTAGGGACATTGACTCGTCGACGACTGTGGTCACACCTCATCTACCGGACTGTCTGGGTATGTTTTATCGTCAAACTCGCGCCCCCTTCGTCCATCATGATGACAATAGTCTATCCATTCAACGATATTGTGCGACCGAGCCATTCATCCGCACTGTAGCGCCTTCGGGTGGGATGATCAGTTGTGGTGTTTTTCCTTCGGGGATGTGATTTGGCTTCCGTTGTTCGGGTCTGTCATGCACCGTTATGGTGTACGGCAGCTTGGGCCGGTCTGTACGGCTGAGTAAAAACGGCTTGCCTGATACTGGACCCAACACATCAACTTTTCAAAACAATTCGTCCATGACTATTTGCTGACCGTCAGCAGCTTGACAGAAGACGTACCCTTCCAAGCGCGACCATGTAGACCCGGACCAGGTGAGTTGAGTTGATGCGTTGTAGGTATCATCCAGATACAACCTTTGAGCCCGAGGCTTTTTCTGCAAGAGAGGATTTAGACACATAGTAGAAGAATGCAATACAATTATGTCCTCCACCTCATTGCTGTCCTCTGTTCATGTGTGTGTATGTGATGTATATGGGATTTTTGCCAGTCTATAGCAGCTGCAGATGGACGAGATTCTGGTAAATGAGATGGCTACTTTAATATACGGTACCTTCCGAGACAATCTCTGCGACCCATCTGCGGCGCAGAAATGCAAAACGACATTGGTCATAGGTACCCGCTTTTCGGCAGTCAGGCAGTGGACCCAGCAAATGCGCCAGCCAGGAGTTGGACACTGCCAAGGCCTCCGGGGGGTCCCTTTTCGAAATCAGAAACGAAACGCCACGGGTTGCCGCTGCACCGTGAGGCTGATGCGAGCGAACACCTTTTGCCAACCTGACCCATCCATCGCCAACACAAAGCCACCTCAGCGAGTCTTGTTCCTCGTGCCACGCCATTGCCTATTTTTTTCGTATCCGTTGCATACAACGGGCGAGCCATGCGTTGACCGACGACCACAACGGAATTCCAGACCGGTCCCCTCCTCTCCCCCCCGTTCACCGTCACCCCGTCCCCCCGAAGAGATAACGCCCAGGGGTTCAAGCTTAAGCTTTCCCACGTCCCAAGGTTGCGCGCGCAACGAAAGGGGGCGAGGAAACTATCCCATCGGTTTTTGGTAGTGACGCCTTCACACCCACTCCGGTGCACGCCACACAAAAACAAATGCTGCCCTTCACATCGTCGGGGTCCAAAGTGGTCCCCCGTCACCATGTAAGCGGGTACTCTAACGGTTATCCGCGAGGGAACACATTTGAGATTTCTCCCCACAGGTGCGCTCTCTTCTTTTTTCTTTTCTCCTCAGGGCGGCGCTTGGTTTCGGGGAGACTGGTCTAACTTGTGATTTGAAAACAGATTCACACCACGAGGCACAACACCGATATCCCGAAGACGAAAACGCTTATTCGTACGGCTCGGCATCGTCGCGGCCATCCTTTTCCTCTTCGGTCTGATCACCTGGAACGGCGGCTCGGTCCTCTCGGTCCTCTCGCTCGGCCTGCTGTCGAGCAGCGACGACTTCCAGCTCGAGACGGTGCGATACTATGACCTGTCTAACGTCCAGGGCACCGCCAGGGGGTGGGAAAGGGAGGAGCGCATCCTGCTCTGCGTGCCCCTGCGCGACGCCGAGTCGCACCTGGGCATGTTCTTTTCGCACCTGAGGAACTTTACGTACCCGCACAACCTGATCGACCTGGCGTTTTTGGTGTCGGACTCCAAGGACAGGACGCTGGAGGTGCTGACGGAGAGCTTGGAGGCGATCCAGAACGATGTGGATGACAATCAGCACTTTGGGGAGATTTCGATTATTGAGAAGGATTTTGGACAGATTGTGAATCAGGATGTGGAGAGCAGGCATGGGTTTGCGGCTCAGGCGCCGAGACGGAAGTTGATGGCAAGGGCGAGGAATTGGTTGTTGAGTGCGGCGCTGAGGCCGTATCATTCTTGGGTGTATTGGAGGGATGTGGATGTGGAGACGGCGCCGTTTACGATTTTGGAGGATTTGATGAGGCATAATAAGGATGTTATTGTTCCTAGTGAGTATTTTCTGTGGTGGGTGTCGATGTCTGTGGGGGTGGTTGACTAACGGTTCTTGTGTGATCAGATGTCTGGAGACCTCTTCCCGACTGGCTAGGTGGAGAGCAGCCTTATGATCTTAACTCGTGGCAGGAGTCAGAAACCGCCCTTGCTCTTGCCGACACTCTTGACGAAGACGCTGTCATTGTGGAGGGTTATGCCGAGTACGCGACATGGCGGCCTCATCTGGCATACCTGCGTGATCCTTACGGCGACCCAGATATGGAGATGGAGATCGATGGTGTTGGTGGCGTCAGCATTCTGGCCAAGGCGAGAGTTTTCCGTTATGGTGCTCATTTCCCGGCTTTCAGTTTCGAAAAGCATGCCGAGACTGAAGGTTTTGGAAAGGTATGTCGCAATTTCTGAGTGGCTGCTGAGGTACACAGCTAACAACTAGCAGATGGCCAAGAAGATGCAATTCTCGGTCGTGGGCTTGCCACACTACACTATCTGGCATTTGTACGAGCCTAGCGTTGACGATATCAAACACATGGAGGTACGCTACTCCCTCCACAGACTCTGTTGACCGAATATCTGCTAACGTATGATGACAGCAAATGGAGAAAGAGAGGTTAGCGAAGGAAGCCGAAGAAAAGGAAAAGGCAGAGAAGTCCAAGAAGATCAAGGAAGAGTTTGGTGATACCACGGGTCAGTGGGAACAAGATAAGACCAAGCTGCAGAACATCGCGTTGCAAGATAAGAAGGAGAAGGAGGCTCAGGCGGAGAAGAAGGCTGAGGCTCAGCCTGCTGCTCAAGCGCCAGCGCAAGGGCAACAGAAGGTTGAGGGGAAGCAGGAGGGTGCCAAGACGTGATCACGATAATGGTTACGTCTGTGTATCTATCCCATTCTTCTTCTTCCACTTTTTGTTTACTATTTCATCCGGCTCTTTTAGAACTTTGGAGGCTGGAAGGGAGGGGGGAGGTGGGTGGGCGTTTTTGCAAAGCCAGACCGGGACGGAACACGGCAAGACAAAAAGGAACGACATAATATCATGTACACTAGGTGTCACTTTCTTGCAACAGGCCAGCATTCATGGCAGAGGCGTTTTTCAAGTTTCTTCTTCTTTTTGTTTAAGACTACCTATGATAAAGATAAATGAACTGACTGGGTCATGTCATCGACATCTTTTTTTGTCCCCCTATTCTGTTGTAATGAGTTTGTCTCGGTGGCATATTCAGGTGGCAGTTGAGTGGTTGCCTGTAGCTGTGGGGCAATGACCGCTGTTTAACCGATTGTGGCCGCTGGAGTTGACCACCTAAACAAGGAGCTTGGATTCGCTACCTGACAATTCATTGGCTTTCGCGGCTTTGAGCCTCAAGGTGTCCTATCCACCCACCCCAGGGACCAGGATTGTACCTACAGTTGACGACGAGGCGCAACCTACCCCCCGAGTGCCAGCCAGCAGCAAGTGACGACGCTGACGCTTCGAATCAAACACATCTCACCGAGACAGCTTCGCGACATAATTCTTGCTGACGCGGTTAACGGGTATAGACCTTTTCTTTTGGGAGTTGCCTGGCAGTCACGGCGGAACAAACAGATGGGGGGAAGTTGAGAGTGTGTCTGTCCTCTTCTCACGAACAAATATCGTCACAAGGGCAATTGTTTGCCTTTCGAAGTCGCAACCCAACTACTCGACCCCTCGGTCGAACTCGAGCGAAACCCGACAAGTTATATATCCAACCACCCCACGTCGAAGGGCGATTCCTTTCTCCCAACACCGAGGGCGACAAGTTAGAAGCGCAAACTAAACCAGCAGCATGGGCAACGATGCCCTTCCCGCACCACCCAACATGGACACCGTCAACATCAACCACAACATAACAGCCCCCTCTGCCCCAGGAACCCCTCTCCCTCGGAACAGCACCACCGTCACAACAACCAGAGGAGGGGGCCCGATCGTCTCCTCCCGAATGCAGTACCGCTCCCGCCCTGTTTCCGTGGCCGTCGACCCAGTCTCGCTGGTGATATCCGAGTGCATAGCAATCACGTCGGCCATCCAGAAGCACGCCCGGTCCCCGCACTCGTCCGTGTCGGCCATTCTAGGAGGGAGCCCCAACCTCATCCAGCTCGTCCCCCCGCCGTCTCCCTCGTCCAGAGCGAGAAGCAAGTCCACCGCTGGCCAGCAGCAGCAACAGCAAGACGCGAACGAGCTGGCAACAAACAGATGGGGTCTGAGAGGGAAAAAAGGAAAGTCATTGGCGGACAACCCCCTTATTGCGGGTTTCGGACGGCTTCGTCAGGAGCTGGCGGGGGTGAAGGACATTCACCGGTTTGATTCCCTCGTGCTGCTGTATCCCTTCTTGCACATTATACAGACCAAGGGGACGGCGGCGCCGGTGACTGTGCTTGCGCTGAGGGCTATTCAAAAGTTTTTGGCGTATGGGTTTGTCGCGCCGGTGAGCCCGAGATTCGCGCTTGCGATGCAGAGCTTGAGCGCGGCGATTACGCATTGTCAGTTTGATATTAGTGATCCGGCGCAGGAGGAGGTGGTGCTGTTGATGATTTTGCATTTGATGGAGGATATGCTTAGTGGGCCGGGGGGGGATATTGTGAGTGATGAGAGTGTTTGTGATATGATGGGGAGGGGGTTGACGATTTGCAGCCGGCCGAGGTTTTCCGAGGTGCTGAGACGGACGGCGGAGGCGAGTATGGTGAGGATGGTGCAGATTATTTTTGAGGATTTGAAGCATTTGGAGGTTGAGGCGGAGGAGGATGGGGAGGGGGGGCTGGAGGGAAAGATGGGGGGGGATGATGGGGTGAAGATGGAGACTGGGGGTGAGGGGACGGGGAGTGAGGAGGCTGTGGGGGTTTTGGAGAAGGGGGAGGAGGGGGAGGTATCGGTTGAGGGGGGTGATGGGGTGGTTGAGGGAGAAGGGGGTGAGACGACTGAGAAGACGGCTTTGTTGGAGACGTCGGCGGTTGATGAGCCGAGGCTTTCATCGAGTTCGGAAAAGGCGAGCAGTACTGAGGAAACGGCTGCTGCTGGAGAACAGGGGAGGCCGAGTACGAGTTCTAACACGGAAATCAGCTCTGAGTCGTTTGACCTACGGCCTTATTCGTTACCATCGGTCCGCGAGCTTTTCAGGGTGCTGGTTAGCTTCTTGGACCCTCATGACCGCCGCCATCCCGATCAAATGAGAGTCATGGCTCTCAGGATCATCCACGTGGCGCTTGAGGTGGCAGGGCCATCGATTGCGAGGCACCCAGCGCTTGCGGCGATTGCAGAGGATCAGCTGTGCTGCTATCTCTTCCAGCTTGTACGCTCCGATAATATGGCCGTGCTGCAGGAAGCGTTGATTGTGGCCAGCACCCTTCTTTCCACCTGCAGACATGTTCTAAAGCTTCAGCAGGAGCTGTACCTGTCTTACTTGGTCGCTTGCCTTCATCCGGCGGTGGAGATCCCTCGAGAGCCAGGCATTGACCCCAGTCTTTATTCGGGCATCCCACAGTCGCCAAAGTTGGTCAAACCACCACCATCGCAACAAGGTAGTGGCCGTTCTACGCCTGTTCCAGTCAAGGACCGCCAAAAGTTGGGGCTGGAAGGGGGCGCGCGCAAACCAGATGCCAGACAGGCCATGGTTGAGAATATTGGAGTGCTGGCTCGCATGCCTACCTTTATGGTGGATCTGTTTGTCAACTATGACTGCGATGAGGACAGGGCTGATCTGTGTGAGGACATGATCGGTCTGTTGTCAAGAAATGCGCTCCCAGACTCGGCTACTTGGAGCACGACAAGCGTGCCACCTCTCTGTTTGGATGCGCTACTTCGCTTCATCCAGTACATTGCAGAAAGACTTGACCAGACCCCTGAAACAGAGGGCTATCCCGACCCGGAAGTACTCAGAGAAAAAAGGCGAAGGAAAAAGCTCATCATCAAGGGCGCAAACAAGTTCAACGAAAATCCAAAGGGCGGCTTGGCATATCTCCAGGAAAAAGGGATCATTGCCGATGCTAAAGACCCAGTCTGTGTGGCCAAGTTCTTGTCGGGTACGACAAGAGTCAACAAGAAGCAGCTTGGCGAGTTCCTCACCAAGAGAGGCAACGAGGCTATTCTAGATGCGTTTATGGACCAGTTTGACTTCTCTGGAAAGAGAGCAGACGAGGCGCTGCGCATGATGCTGGGAACTTTCCGCCTGCCTGGCGAAGCGCCTCTGATTGAGAGGGTGGTTGTTTCATTCTCGGAGAAGTACTTCAAGTCGGAGCCTGAGGGCATCGCAGACCAGGACTCGGTCTATGTCCTCTCCTACGCGATTATCATGCTGAATACGGACCAGCATAATCCAACCATCAAGAAAGAAGCTCGCATGAACGAGGCGGCCTTTGCGAGGAACTTGCGGGGTGTCAATGGCGGGAAGGATTTCCCTCCGGAGTACATCCATGACATCTTCCACGCCATCAGCACGAACGAGATCATCCTGCCTTCTGAGCATGACAACAAGCATGCGTTTGACTATGCCTGGAAGGAGCTGCTTCTCAAGTCTGACTCGGCCGGGCCGCTGGTGTTGTGCGATACGAACATTTATGATGCCGACATGTTTGCCACGACGTGGAACGCGATTGTGTCGTGTTTGTTTTTTGTTTTCATGTCGGCGACGGATGATACGGTTTATGCGAGGGTGATTACCGGGTTCGATGAGTGCGCAAGGATCGCGACCAAGTACGGAAATAGCGAGGCGCTGGATGAGATTGTGTATCGGTTGGGCTATATCTCGACTCTGAGCAGTGAGGGAGGGTCGAATACGACGCTTAATACCGAGGTGCAGGTTGGGGAGAATAGTGTTATGGTGAGTGAGCTGGCGGTCAAGTTTGGGAGGGATGTGAGGCCGCAGTTGGCGACGTTGGTGTTGTTTAGGGTTGTTACTGGGAGTGAGCCGGTGATCAAGAAGAGCTGGAAGCATGTGAGTTGCCCCCTGAGCATCCTAGGCCATATATGGGTTTGGTATTAATATCGTCTTTAGATCATTCGGATATGGCTCAACTTGTTTGTCAACTCGCTTATACCGCCGTTCTTCTCGACAGAAGCGGATAAGCTCTCGCTGCCGCCTATTCCTCTGCAGCCGCCATCTCAGGTCATTGATCGGGGTGCCAAGCAGAACGAGACAGGCTTCTTCTCGGCATTCACCTCGTATATCTCAAGCTATGCGGCCGATGACCCGCCTGAACCTTCAGATGAGGAATTGGAGAGCACGCTCTGCACTGTCGACTGCGTCAACCAGTGTCACATGGGGGATGTGTTTGCCAATGTCTCGAGCCTACCAAGTCACAATCTTGAAGCACTGGTAGATTCTTTGCTGGCACAAATTCCAGAAGACAATGGGTCGACCGTCATCACTGTCAAGGCCGAGAATATCCCACCGTCTGGAACTAACGGACAGAAACCTCGTCAGACCACCGCCGTCTACGACCCGGGGTTGGTATACATCTTGGAGTTCTGCACAGTCCTCGCCCTTCGTGATGAGACCACCATCGAGGTTCTCGGCAAGCGGGTCGTGGAAGCTATCCAGGAGATCCTGAGAGATGTTCCTCGGTACCACCCTGTCCTCATCGAGAGAGCCACCTTCTACCTCTTCAACCTCCTCCAAGCAAGCTACGACTTTGACTACGTCCGCGTTCCCATCCTCCTTCACACCGTCTCCAGCTTCCCCAAAGACACTCTCATAAAGACGTCTGGTCTCGTTCTCCGCGGCCTAAAGCTCTGCATCGAAAAGCCATGCCCTCTCCGAAACGAGATGATGACCTCACCCGACTTTTGGGTCATCCTCCAGACCCTCGCCACCAACCCAGACTCAGCAGAGGCCGTCTTTGAGATTCTGGAGAAGGGTGTTATCAACAGCAACCCCTCGGCAATCATGGCGGACAACTACGAGGCGTCTCTCTCGTTGCTCAACGAATATGCCAGCATGGCGAGCGTCGGCGCGGTAGCAGAGCAGCAAAACGACCGCAAGGTCAAGGGCCGCAAATTCATTGCCAAGAAGCTTGAGAAACCAAGCGACAACAAGGTTGTCGAAAGGGGCGTTAGGGCACTGGAGGGAATCTACAAGCTCACGTCTCGCATCCCCGGTCTCATGTCCCAGAGTCATCTAGAGAGCAGGGAGGCGTGGTCGGCGTATTGGCTTCCTGTTTTCCAGGCCCTAACAACGCAGTGCACGAACCCCTGTCGGGAAATTAGACATTTGGCGTTTTCTAGCCTGCAGAGGACGCTGCTCAGCCCAGATCTGACGTCCCAGGAGGAGCATGATGAGTGGACGGCGATTTTCGGGGAGGTGCTGTTCCCGCTTATCTTGAGGCTGTTGAAGCCGGAGGTTTTCAGCTCGGATCGGGACGGGATGAGCGAGACGAGGGTGCAGGCTGCGAGCTTGCTGAGCAAAGTTTTCTTGCAGTATTTGGTCATGCTGAGCGAGTGGGAGGGGCTGTTGGGGTTGTGGGTGAGGATTATTGAGATTATGGACCGGTTGATGAATAGTGGGCAGGGGGATAGTTTGGTAAGCTTTCTTGTCGAGATAAAGGGGATTCTTTTGCTAACGATTGACAAAATAGGAGGAGGCTGTTCCGGAGAATTTGAAGAATGTGTTGCTTATTATGGCGAGTAATGGGTACTTGGTGCCGCCGAGCAAGAAGCCCGAGAGGGAGGAGCTGTGGAACGAGACGTGGAAGAGGATTGATAGGTTTCTGCCGGGGTTGAGGGCGGATTTGGCGCTGGATGTGCCTGAGGAGGTGGTGCCGGCGGCTAGGGGGGAGCAGCAGGCGGTGCAGCCTCAAGGGGAGGAGGGGAAGGTGGAAGGGGCGGCGGCGTGATTTTGATCTATTAGATGTGGATGGATTCGGACACCAAGCTGTGAGCATGTTTGTTGTTGTGGGGGGGTTATATACCATAATAGACTTTGGAATGCCTTTTTTGCAGGCTGCTTAAGAAATAGGAGGTAATGGTAAGGGTCATGACTGTCAAGGTGTGTTGGATCTTGTGTCGTGAGCTAAGGAGGAACGTCAAGCGTGATTGGTTGCTGGACAAGCTCATTGATAAAGACACCTTACTTCACCAGGCCCAGTTTCCAGCATCTCCAACGTTCGTCAAGTGATTGAGATAATTCATGAAGTTCAACGGTGCTTCCCGGCGGAGCCACAGACATTTTGTTGCCATTGCAACACTTATATTCTCGACGCTCGCCATGTCGACTCCTGGGCCTGTCTCCAATGGCCAAGATGGCGAACAGAGAGTTATCAGTGACGGAGCAAAAGATGAGACCCAGACATCTCGGGAAAAAAGCAGTGATAAAGAAGGGACAATCAGTGGCTTCAACCCTCCAGACTTTGAACTTCGCATTCTGGCCCTTGGTGATTCCATCACTTATGGGCAGGGCTCAAGCCATGGCAATGGGTAAGCTGTCAATCTTGAGTTGCATAACTAACCAGCCACTCAAACTGACTCATCTCCAGATACCGCAAATACCTCCGAGACTCCCTCCGGCAGGCAGGCTACAAAGTCAACATGGTCGGCAGCAAGCAGCACGGCCTCATGAACAACAACCAAGTCGGGGCACGCGACAAGATGGACCAAGTCGCCACCATCCACGGATTATCTAAGCACTCGGTCAAGTACCAGCCCAACGTCATCCTCATCCACGCCGGCACCTTCGACACCCTCATGCAAAATGATCTCTACGAGACAGAATACAACTATTCCATGCCAGCATTCGGGTCAGGGTCATCACCCTGGATCGGCGGCATCTACCAGCGATACGCCGGGATGGTAGACTATCTTTTCGATCAGGTGCCCAACACAACCATCATCTTGTCCACCATCATCCCGACCGGGGAATCGAATCATTTACAAAAACATGGACTATGTAACCTCCATGGCCCGAGAGGTTGTTGCCGATCATCTTTGGGTTCTCGAGCCTGAACGGCCCCAGAAGATTGTGCTCGCAGATATGTGGGCGGTCGGCATCGGAGCAGCAGAATTCGAGGTGATGGGTCGGCATGATTTCAGGTCGGATGGGATCCACCCCAACGATTCTGGATACGAGAAGATGGCGAGTATCTTCTTACGGGCGATTATCGGTCCCGGTGAAAGTGGCTTTCTTTCCCCGCCGAGAGATTCGGAGCATGTGGAAGACATGGCGGAAACTTACGGTGACGACCTTGACACCTTCACTGTCGAGGCGCAGGTCCCGTCACCACTAACTGACGAGAATGTGATGATATATATGGCAGCACGGGCAACGGATATGAGGGGCACGGGGGGGCAAAACTCCAGATGATGGTATATGGAGTAAAGCAGAGGATTGATAACTGGGGCCCAAAAGAGCTACTCGTGTCCTTCAGATAATGCAGCTAATGCAGATATCAAGGAACATGGAAAATGCCACCGTGGACTCCTGACAAGATTGTGGCTTCAACACGAGGCCACACGGGTGATTGAACACAAACTGGGGTTTCAAACTTTATTTCAGGCCACGTCGGACTCCCACAGATATTAAAAGTCAAGCCCATCTGCACACATATTTCCTCCTTTCTCTTGCCGAATCCGACAGGACAAGGTCCTCAAAATTCCTCCCGCAACGCGCATCAAGATACAGACACAGCAAACATCACAGTACACTCAGCGGCCACTCGACACAGCAGACAGAACAGACACAGCAAATAGCACTCTAATTCAGACGACTATCACATCCACCACCCTCGCATCCCTGCCGTCTCGTCAGCCATAGCTAAAAGTTCTCACGCGTCAAACTCGTTCATCGCCTTCAGATTCAATCCCTTTCTCTCAAATCCCGTGGGACGTGGGCACTGACCACCCACTGCCTTGCTCCCAGGTCCTCTTGATCTTCCAGCCTGGGCTACTTGCCTTTTCCTTCCTTTTCCATACCATCACAATATTCATCACTTTGTCCACACCTGCGTTGCGTCCCATCGTCCCATAAATCCAATCCCACAAATCCTTACACAACCCGCAAGCTCAAATGAGCAAACCTTTGTCATCCAACCACCCACGAACCATGAAAGTCAATGATGCAAAGCCCTCGACAACCCAACCGCCACCGTGCCAAGGTACAAGTCGAGTCACTGGAGTAGCTGAGGCCAAGCCAATGACGAAGCCGGCCAGCCGTGAAAAGTCGTCAACATGGCACTTGAGCCACCGAGCCTCCGAGGTTGACCAAACCCATCCACCCCTCTTGCTTGTGTACACGATTGAACGCCAATGATGAAGCCGAGCCATAAGACACGTCGTCGGCATCGCTGATCGCCACTGAGGTTGATCAGACCGGCCGGGGGGGGGGGGGGGGGAATGACTTGTGATAGTGGTAGCTAATGGCTATATGGGGTCCTTTGTTGTTGGCTGAACAAAATATCATCGCTAGGCCAAATTGGCCTTCAAAAAAGGAATTTCAACAAAAAGGAGCACCCACCTCGAACAAAGAATCTGGCCAATGATGAAGACCTGGCCGGTGTCAACACGCAGATCATGTCAAGACAAGCCGTGCCTCTGAGGCTATCGATCGAACCCGGGGCAAGAAACCTGTGAGAGTGGTAGCCAACGGCTACGTGGGGGTCCCTAAGCATCCGCTAAGAAATATCATCACCGCTCAACAACGCTCAGAAAACAACAGACTTCTCAGCACAAGGAACATCCACCTCAAGAGAAACCGGCCAATGATGAGGAGCCGGTTAGCGTCGAGATATGCCGTGCCCCTGAGGCTATCGATTGAACCCGGGGGAGAGGACTTGTGAGAGTGGTAGTCAATGGCTCCGTGAGGTCCTTTATTCCGCTTCTTCTAAAGCAAAAGTAACGATAGCATCGCTAGGCCACCGGCCTTCAGAAACACACTCTCGTCAAAAAAGGAGCAACCACCTCAAGAAAGGAACCTGGCCGATGATGAAGAGTTGGCTGGCGTCGAAACAGGTCGTCGAGATCATGGTGGAACAAGTCGAGCGAGCCTCTGAGGCTGTTGACCGAACTGAGGGGACAAGAAGCTCATAAGAGCGGTAGCCAATTGCTATGTAATACGATCCTTTGATGTCTCAGTGATCGATGATGAGTTGACTGGCAGGGGAGGTCGTCATGAGGCCTGCGAACCTGTTGATTGCCGTCTGATGAGGCTGTCAAGTCTGCCGCGATGTCAAGTGACAGGTCGATGGAGGTTGATGAGTGTTTGAGGAGGCGAGGGTCGAGAATCCAAGGAAGAAGACTGAAAGCTGACTGTGGACAGACATCATGATAGAGGGAGAAGGATGACAAAGTCAAGAAGCGGTGGTGCAAGGTGAAGAGAAGAGAAGACGAAGGGGAGAATCCTGGGAAGATTGGAAGAGTCTTATGGTGCGCTCCATTGCTCGGCACTGACTTCCCCTTTTTTGATGGTTCTCAACATGTGAGGCAAGTTGTTACTGAATCAGGTCATTAGCTTGCTGGTCCTGTGGAGCAATCGTGATGGCATCGTTCCATGAGGCTATTCAAGACAGTTGTGGGAAGAGCTTGGGAGGTCAAGGTGCAGGAAAGGGAGAGTTCGTTCCGGTGCTGGCACTTGCATTTGTTGACATATGGCTGGCCATGTTGAAACCCGTAAGCGGAATGGCTTCATGGGGACGTTGCCACCAACTGTAAGGGTTGCGACAGGAGCCGGAGGACAGCATTGTCAGAGAAGGTTTACACAACAAGGGGTGGCATCATTCTGTCAAAGTTGGTAACGGTATTTCAGGGAAGGATAGCACATATGCACTCGAGTTGAGACTTGGGCAGGAATACACCAGGTACAGCAAGTATTGGGACATGGCTTCATGATTTGGAACCCCTCAGCAATCGAAAGGACAGTTGCCTTGTGACATGAGGGTGAGCCCACGTTTATGAACGAAGGAAATGACGGACCAAGTCTCATTTCTTGGGTAGACACTTGACGAGTGATATGCTCTTGCGTTTTAATTCAAAGTACAATTCAGACCCAAAGCTCTGCTTTGCTATCGTGCCTTAGCGTCGAGGGGATTCCAAGGCCAAGGAAGGAGGATAAATTGTTCAAGGTGGCAGCAGCAGCAACAGCAACAACGGGTTCTTAAAAGGTTTGCTAGGGTAGGTAAACCCCGGAGCTTTTCTTCATTTTCATATTTTGTTTTTGATGAAGCCACCGGTGCGGCATGAGGATTGCTTCCAAACTCAGCATCACCTTCATCATGTGTTGGACATTCCTCCTGTGTAAGGGCGTTACTCGTTGGTCTGTTGATCGTGGGAAAGACCGCATAGAGGAAGGGTAACAGCGCGATTCTCAAACAGGTGCGGCTGTTTTTTGTGCACAGAGAAAGTACCGATGGTTGAAAGAAGGATCCGGGCGCATGGAGATAACGTACATTATAAGCGAGTCGCGCATATAAGCGAGTCGCGCACTAGCCATCGCGACGCGTTCTCTCTACACTTAACATCATTTTTCTCCACAACCCAACATGCCACCTACTTTAAAAGAAGCGAGGGTAATCTTAGCCCTCGAAGCTCTTCAGAATGATGAGCGTTTAAGCGTCAGAGCAGCAGCGAGGCTCTACAATATTCCAGAATCAACGCTCCGTAACCGACGCGCTGGCCGGCCTGCACGACGCGATACCACGCCCAAATCGAAAAAGCTCACTCAATCCGAAGAGGATGCTATTGTTCAATACATTATTGAGCTATGTGCGCGAGCTTTTCCACCAAGATTGCGTGGTGTGGAAGATATGGCCAACCAACTGCTACGTATACGCGACGCGCCCCCTGTTAGCAAGCTTTGGGCACACAACTTCGTTAAACGCCAGCCACAACTCCGTACACGTTTTACGCGTAGATACGATTACCAGAGGGCTAAGTGCGAGGATCTAAAGGTCATGGCCGAGTGGTTTACGCTTGTACGGAATACTAAGGCTAAGTACGGTATTATAGATAACGATATTTATAATTTCGACGAGACTGGGTTTATGATGGGCATTATCTTCGCGGGTATAGTAGTTACGACCTCGGACGGCCTTAATAAGGCAAAACTAGCCCAGCCTAGTACCCGCGAATGGGCAATAGTGATCCAGGGAGTTAATGCCTTCGGCTAGGCTATCCCTCCTTTTATTATTTTAGCCGCGCAGTACCACCTTACTAACTAATATACCGAATATAACCTACCGTCTACCTAGCGCATCGCAACCACCGATAATAACTGGACTATTAATCTAGTAGGCCTAGATTAAATTAAGCACTTCGATTATTATATAGCGTCCCGTATAAAAGGTAAATACCGGTTGTTGATCCTCCACGGCCACGAAAGCCACTACTCGACCGAATTCGAGCGCCACTGCCAGCAGAATAATATTATTACGCTCTGCATGCCTCTACACTCCTCCCACCTCCTCCAGCCACTCGATATTAGCTGCTTTGGGCCGTTAAAACAGGCGTACGGTCGCCAGATCGAGGACTTAATGCGCATGCATATCAACTATATAAGCAAGCTCGAGTTCCTCTATGCCTTCCGCGAGGCCTTCATTACCTCTATAACAAAGAAGAATATATAGGGTGGCTTTGCGGGTGCTGGCCTTATACCGTACGATCCAGAGAGGGTGCTTTCCAAGCTGGATATAAAGCTTCGTACGCCAACACCTCTAAACTCGCGGCCCGGCACTGCACAACCTTAGGTCTCCCAGACACCACACAACCCTCGAGAAGCCAACTCACAGTCAACGCTCATCAAGACTCGCATTACCAACCATCAAAATAGCTCCCCGACTTTAATGCTGGCTGCGGTAGACCAGCTTACTAAGGGTACAACGGCTATAATGCACCAGGTGGCTCTCCTTCGTGCAGAGGTCTCTTCGCTCCGTAAGGCCAATGAGGCACTAAGTAAGCGCCGGAGAGCCAAAAAAACACGTGTGAGGCTTGAAGGGTTACTTACTGTACAAGAGGCACAGGATCTACTGGATCAGAAGGCCGTGGATAAGGAGGGAGTGCAAGAAACGCAGCCGGATAGTAGTAATACAGGGGGGGCTCGTACGAAGGTTCAGTGCTGTGGTGTATGCGGTAAGCCTGGCCATAATGCGCGCACTTGCCAGGAGGCTGCAGAAGCATCTGATTCAGCTGTTTCTGATGTAATTATAGTTAATTCCTTGTGTTGATGTGGTGTAATTGAGGATAGTATTCGTAGGGTGGTAGAGAGTGCGCGACTCGCTTATATGCGCGACTCGCTTATAATGTACGTTAGGGACAATCCTTCTTTGAACTTTAAAGGCGGGCACACGTGTATGCTTTAATAGCATGGAGGTCACAAATATTATATCCCCCATTGAGTTACAATTATTTTTTCATGAACACAACTGTGTCCATGGTGTTTGCATTGATGAGCGTGATAAAAGTATGCAAGGGTTCTGTTGCTAGGGGTAATTAAGGGGTAAGTAAACAAAACCCTTGAACTCCACAGCGGGTACAACGGACACCTTGTCCACCACCTAGGTGCATCAAGCATAGTATAATGAGTATACTGATGAAGGGTGCGATTCCACAGCTGGGTATACTCCCAGGTCCCTTCCACTGCCGCAAAGCACTGTACAGCACATCACAGCACAGCTATTGAATTGTTTATGCAAATGCAATAAAACTATTCTATAGACTATGATCCTCATCGTCCAGTTCTCAGATATGCTTAGGACAACCAGGTTTTTATTTGTAACAATCTATATCTGGAAACCACACGAATGAGTACAATCCAGCCATTAACTCTTCCTTGTCTCAGCTACCTATTCACTAGCTCTTTGGACTGGCTTATCTGCTGCGAGATAATTTAATTATGTGTTGTACCGCCTGGCATCACTCCTTTGATCACATTTTGTCTGGTAATAGTTGCAATACGCATATATACGGTCTGACGAGTGTAAAACTTGGGTATCTCGGAAAACTGTAGTCTCTGCATCAACAACGCATGTTGTGAAGAAACAGATAATACTTCTGACCACCTATTTCTTATGCAGATATACAAACTATAAAGCGTTATCATTAAATTTTGATCCCTGGTATTCAGACGCATCAGTTCATAAGGCTGAGCTGGCAGACTTGGGGCGAGATTGCCTCAATTCAACCCGCAGGTGGGGGGTTCTCATTCTTCATCAACAATACAGGGCTTGACAACAATCCGCACGACAACCTGACACAGAGACTCATCTGGTATCGAATCTCATTTCAACTACCTCATGGGACAAAGTCAATGTGGCGGTAGCCCAGCCATGGTGCTTGGCTCATTGTGCGCATCCCTAGTGGCATGTGGATGTCGTGTAATGACATTTAGTAAATCATTCACCTACCCCCGTTTTTAGCATTCTCCTGACTTTGTCTGTGCAGATAGATCTCTTCGGTAGGGGATGGCCCGACATACCAAAAGGCACGGTGGCGCATGGCACCCGTCTGTACATATCGCAAATGCTCTATGTGGCTCGCTTCATCCTCTCTTCCCTGGACCAAACCCGCTGGGTTCTCCACCTCTTCGGATGCTCTTTTGGCGGTAGCCTTGCCCTCTCATTTGCGCAGTACTTCCCGCACCCATCCGGACCCTTGCCCTGTTTGCTCCTGCAGGTTTGGTTCACCGCCGGCATATTAATCGGAGGGGGAGGCTGCTCTACCTATTCGGCCGACATCCTCCCGCACACGCGTCTTATCATGGCCCGTGAGAAAGGCTCTCTCGGCAATTACTCTAGTCAGCCCGATTGTTACACACTTAACAGGTGATGCTACCGGTGCAGGTGCATTTGACAATGCCATTTCTCTCATCCACACAACGTCCTAACGTTCACGGTGGTGCTGTTGGAAGGGGGTTACGAGATTCCAATTACAAGAAGCGCCGTGGTCGCCGAAGCATTGATTAGGTTCTGGGCAAAAGCCTCCAAAATACCTAGGTAGATATCTCTTGAAATATCGAGTTTTGGCAGAGGCGCAAGGTTTGTCCGGTTGCGTAAAGGTAACACCTTCTATCGCGATGCGACGTTTTGCTGGAGGCCCCAAAAAACCAGTGTTCTGTATAACCTATTTTTCTCTTGTATCTAACTATTGTTGGTGACTCAAATATTCTCAGCGCGAGTTGCTCGGACGACATGTTAATTGTTGACTGCACGCCTCTAGCTGCAACTGCGTCTTGGGGTTGGGTTGGGAGGGGGTGGCTAGGAGCCAGTAGAGCCAGTTACTGGTAGCCTTCTCAACAGGAGGCCGCTTGAGCCCCCTTGGCAGCAGAAGAGGCGTTCGGTGAGCTGCAAGTTTATCATCAACCTGACGCTTTGCTATAGACCCTCCGTTCAGGTCCTTATCTCCTCAAGTGGCTGACGATGTTGTCGATCTGAGAGCATTACTGTTCTAGGTAGCCTGCGAGAAATAGCAACAATATACTCAGACGTGCGTATTACCCATCACACACCCTACACGCGTCCTCGAACATGGCTGACCCGCTGAGTCTTGTGGCCAGCGCTATCGCCATTATCCAGGGTGGTGAAAAGCTGCGAAAGCTTGTTCGTAAGGCTCAGCAACTTAATAAAGTACCCGTAGAAGTCGAGCTTCTTCTTCAAGAGATCTCGGAAGCCAGGACATCCTTCACCTCTCTCCAATCTACCGTCATTGCGGCTGCCCAAGGTGCCAGACCCATCAATTTTGAGGCATTACGGAGCCTGCTTCATCAATATGCTTCTCTCCTTGACTCTATGGAGCTGCTGGTGGACAAGTATCTTCTCAAATCGCCCAAGCAAGATGCTGAGGGGGGAGATGAAAGGGCAGGAATGGGGAGGTCTGTTGTGAGGCTGGGATGGGTTCGGAAAAAGACAAAGGTGCATGAGATGCAAGACAAGCTTCGGAATGTCCGCTTTCTGATCGTTGGTGAGCTGGCAGTTATGTCTCCGTAAGTAACCATGGCATGGGCCTCTTCGTAAACTGGCAACGGACTGACGTGTACGCAGATTCTCCCAGGCTGAGCTGTGTAAAACAGTCCAGACTCATCTATCTCGACAGGAGAAGCTTCTTACACAGATACTACATACCGCAGAGAGCGAAAACTACGCGTCAGCGGCTCTAGGGGTAGTTACTACCGCATCCAAGCCAAACGAGTTACCACTGGCCAAGACAGAGGAAACCCAGACAATAGCAGAGGGAATGACAAAGGTGAATCATCAGAATCTTCCTCTTGGGCCTATACCATCGACTTTCATGTGCGGCCCATGCAAGTGTGCCTGCCGCAGCACATGGACACTGCTGTTAACGACATGGAAGAATCTCGGTGGCACAGTAGCCATGCGATCTCGTGGATCCCTTTCCAACACAAGGACTGCGACGTCTCGTCTTGCAAACGCAGATCACAACCCATGATTAGCGGCGCATTTCACCTCCCACACTGGATCGCCTCCCGCGCGATCATACTCACCCTCATCAACGGACCCTCCATATCCGTCTCGCTGACAGTCGCACACATTGTCCCCCCCGACTCGGACATCTTCCGCTACATCCAGACGGGCAACTGCTCTCGTCTGCAAACCCTGCTCCTCAAAGGCCAAGCTTCTCCCGCAGACATGATCGAGTCTCTGTACGGGACCCTCGACGCCCTCCTTTTCGCCCTCAACTGCAACCAATACGAGATTTGCCAGCTCCTCCTCTCCTGGGGTGCCGACCCCATGCTGAAAACAGCACCAAGCTGACCGACTCGGCCGCCAACATGGCCTGGAATCTTTCCATCGAGTGTCCGTCCCCAGCCAACAACGCACGGAAACACCTCATCGAGTCTACATTCCTGGCCCCGTTGGACCTCGACCGCCGCCAGTTCTCACTCCTGCACAAGACTGTCCTCGGTCTTGCCTACACCAACCTCCCAGCACTGCTCGCTACCTGCTCACCCGACGCCCTCAACGCCCGCGACTGTCATGGCCGTACCGCTGTCCTCATGGCCGCCTGGCGCGGCGATCTGAAAGCCGTGACTGAAATCCTCGCAGCTGGCGCCGATCCCGACTTGCACGATGGTGGTGGCCGCTCCCCGCTGCATTACGCAGCTATGACGGCATCGGATGTTTGTACTCGGGCCCTGGTGCGGGGTGGTGCGGATGTCAACAAGGTCGACAATTATGGTGAGACGCCGCTGCATTGTGCGTGTAGCTGCGCCCGCTTGGCCAATGTAGAGTACCTCCTATCTGTGGGGGCGTGGCTGGACATGGCAAACGAGGGGGGAGTGACGCCTCTTATGGCGGCAGTCATGGCGGGAGATGTGGGGGTTGTTGAGGCGTTGATAGCATACGGGGTGAACGTGGAGGTCAAGAATAAGGGTGGTGAGACGGCGGTTGGGCTGGCGGTGTGGGGGGACCAGACGGATATTGTGGGGGTGTTGGTCGATAAGCACAAAGGGAGAGCGAGGCTTGATGTTCACAATGATAGTGGGAGAACGGTGCTACACACCGCTGCGAGATATGCGGGGGTTCAGACAATGAAGAGGTTGCTGTTGAGCTTTGGAGAGCAACCTCCAGGGGAAAGTGGTGTTAGACTAGGAAGTAGGGTCGACGGGCAGGGGATGACTGCGCTGGAGAGGTTGATGGAAAGTGGGGACTTGACGAGGGAGTTGGTCAAGTGTTTTGAAGCGTTGTTGGTCAAGTCTACAAGAATCAGTCCTTCGAAGGATGTGGAGGAATTGTACAAAGCCTGGGGAGGAAATAGAGGGATTAAGCTCAAGTGACTCGGATGATGAGGTCTTGTGACGGCTAAAGAAAAGGTAGAGTCGCTGGTTTTGGTTTTATACAAGGAAACAAACCCATCTCCTTTGCTACGAGCTTTTTACGATGAACTCTCTGCGCCAGAACTTTGATCAGATTCGGCGCCGCTGACGTCGAAACAAAGCTTATGCCCGGTGAGAGCCGAGCGTGAATTTGTTTTAGCATCGGTTATAGGTCGCAAAACGAACAGGAGTTATCACATACGACCATAGATAGCAGAAAGCTCGGGATCCCGTCCGCTCTCCCTTAGATAAGCTGCTAATCGCAATGTTATCTTCCGGGATGGCTTTTGCCCCACTCTTTTGCTGAGTCAGCACCCGAACGTTTTGGCTTCCGCAAGAGGCTCAACACCACCTTTTTCAGCAATCGCAACGGACGGCACCGTCTTGTTGGCTTCACCCCTCTCGCTCTCACGCCGTGGCCTCCCATGATGGCCGGCATTTTCTGCGCCCGGACAGGGCGGTATTTTTGGCTCTTATCTTCCCCGCTCCCACCTGCCGTTGTTCGCGCCCTAATACCTGGCTAACCTGCTCATCGTCCGTCCTGCGCTTCGTCCTGCGCTCCTCATCGTCCTGCGCTCCTCATCGTCCTGCGCTCCTCATCGTCGTGCGCTTCTTCGACCCCGCGCTCTCGCTGCTTTTGCCTACCCACGATGGTTGATCTGGACGCTAGACGTCGTCGCGCTCAACAGGGCCCCCAAGCTACCGATGTCGTTCCCTCCTACCCGCGCAGGCTTGGTCCTAGGATTGAAGATGATCAATAATGCGTGGCCGAGTCTGCATTGGAATGTGTGGGATTATTACATGAAGGCTGGGGGGAGTTATTTTGGGGCGAAGGTGGGGGATAAATTAGTTGCCTGGGTGCACAGTCTGGGCTTCAAACCAGGTAAGCCTCTTCTGACGACATCCCAGTTGCGCACTCATCACATGGCATGCATGCATCTAACACATTGAAACCAAAGAGGACTAACCCCCAACAATAAGGGCTCTCATGCTATCCCGGCGCGGGCCCTTGTTTCGTGCCAACGAGCTGGAGGACAAGATCCGCGCTTACAACATCAAGCTTGTCCTGGACGAGTGCGCAACCCACGACGACCTCGACAAGTCGATGGAGCAGTATCTGACGCCAATCAAGGAACTATCGCTCATGGACCACGAAGATGCAAATAGCCAGGCTATTAGGGCCATTGGGTTTGTTAGAGAGTGCTTGGTCGTGCCGTCGTCCAAGGAGGTGACGAGGTTCCATAAGAGGACGGACAAGAAGTTTGATGAGCTTCTCAGGGAGTTGATTCACTCGGCCAACTCGAGGGGTGAAGGGGTGAACAGAGATGGCCTCCAGCGCGCGTTAAACTATGAAGCGGAGAAGCTTGAAAAAAGAGGGCTTGATGACTGGTTTTGGCAGACGCGCGAGTATTTGGAGACTTTGATGGAGCATTGATTGATGTGGGTAGCCAGAAGATGTACGTTCAATTGTTGACCCGAAAGGTGCAAAACGATGTGTAGAATAGGTAGCTATCGCGCTACTCTAGTAACAATCCCAAAGCACGAATTTCCCTTCCTCCTTCACACTGTGCTCCGCAGCCAGTAAACTCCTCAAGGGCAGGGCATGGCATCGTAAGAGCCCTGTTGCCGCTTATTATCCTTGATACGAAGCGCTGGTAGAGCAGGTGGCTTGCCCGCAATCCACTTTCTTCGTGGTGGTAGTCGTTGTGGTTTTGCCATCGGTGGTAGTGACAACCTTGGTCGTGGTAGAGGTGGTGCACCTGAATGTTATGTCAACTCTAGGACACTTTTCTATGGTCGACTCAGCTAGCTCACATCTTGAAAGACTAGATTTGTGGCAGGAGCTTTGTTCAAAGGTCAGTACCGTAGGCACGCATGTCTAGTTGCTTAAAGCTTCTTAATATGATGACAAAGTAGAAGAGGTTGATAGGTACCTAGGTATCCTGAGCTGGTCACTAACCCTGGGCTTCTGGGATTGAATGCAGATTGCGGCGTGGTTGGTGTTTGCTGTAGCGTTTGCAATGATGAAGAAAAGGAGAAAACATATTTGCGGCATAGGGGAAGTTACCCCAGGCTTTATAGACAGTGTCCAACACCTTAAACCCAACCACCTCCCACTTGTCGTCACCAGGGACTTTCCTCAAGCAGGCAGGCTCTCGTGCTGACCAAACATTGAATCAAGCCGCAGGAAAAGTGCATTTTTCTTACTTTGGCCGATCATATTGGTCATAGATACGGCGACCGGCTGCAGGGAATAGTACATTTGCAGCGAGAGATCACCGAGGGAGGTCCCCGTAGACTGGATAACTAGCTTGGTGATAATTGTGGCGTTTGCCCAAACCCAGTTGAAGAGCCGTATAATAACATGGTGTTGAGCCACCTAGATAAGGTAGGCTTCCAGCCAGCACGGGCCACCTAATGAGGCTTTTGTCCCACCATCCAATATTGATGCACAAATCGAAAGTGCCGGGGCAGTTTCACTTGTTGTTGGTCCCACCACGACAAACACAAAAACACAACACCAAACACCTCAACGTGCCGGAGAGACATGACTGCACAACCATCAGAGCTTTCAAGTTAATTTCTAGTACCATGGCGAACGATCATGATGGAACTCACACGGTGGTCGAGAAAACACAGCCAACCATTACATCCTACCATGACCTGACCATCGTGGAGTCACAGGACGCCGAAACTGGACTCGCCAAGTCTTGCATGTTCCTGCATATCACCCAAGATGAAGAGGTCTACTTCGGCAAAACTACACGCAACAAGAGAGAATTATCTTTTGACGAGATCGGCCAACTCCTTACCCGCATCCCGGATGAGGAGATCTTCCCCGCAATCCCAAAAGACATCGAGTTGACCCTTGCACCTGATCACATCAACGACGCGAACTCCTTCCTCAAACGACCTGGTATACAGCACTATGACGACTTCGTCGGTACAGACTTTGTCTGGAAGGAACTCCTTCATGAGACCCTTATCATGGAGAAGATCTCCAAGGCACCGCACCCGTATATCATCCGCTACCTTGGTTGTCGTACTTGCCGTGGCCGTATCACATCCTTCTTTGTGGAACGACTGAACCAGACGCTTGATCAGTACGTCAATGCCCCCGATGGGTTTGAGCCTCTTGACAATGAGAGGTTTCTTGCTGGTGTCCAATCAGCGATCGACTACCTTCACTCTTTGGGACTGGCACACAATGACTTGAATCCGCAAAACATCATGGTTCGGGACGGGATGCCGGTGCTGATTGACTTTGGGGGATGCGCTCCGTTTGGAGAAGTGGTGCAATCATGTGGAACGCCTGGTTGGTGCGAGGAGTTCATTCGTCACTCCAAAAAGGAGCATGATGAGTATGGTTTGAGGAAATTGGAGGAGTGGTTAAGGGAGAAGCAGGAGGGGAATAAATGGGGAAAAGTCGAATGAGGCTTCTGTGGAGGTGAATGATGCTGTATCCCAGAGCTAGAGCGGCCTTGACTACATCCCACAATCGGGTTTCGATGGGTGAATACCTTACCTTATGTTTGTCATCTTGGCGGTCAGATTTGGTTGGCGGGTCTGCGGGCCGATGTTCAGGGTTGCTGTTGGTGTCAGACTTTTTAACGTTGGTTGATTTGAAATAATGAATGTGCTTCAGCTGGGTCGGTTTTGTCAAACATATTTCCTTTGGATGTGTGTTGTTGTGGGCTCACGGGCTCAGTGGTAGCATATTTGGAGCTAATTTTGCCAGCTAACGTGCTGGCAATGATGGACCTGTTCTGTCAGTCTTTCGGAGCTTCCAAATCCAAGCCTGTTCTACCGTAGCATTTCTCCGTCACTAGTATAGGGCTGACATGTGCGCTGTATAATGTGTGCACAGTCAGCCATAGTTCCGCTGTTGTGTCTCGTTTGGGCATCTCCAGCGACGATCGTGCATCGCTGAGAGACACACACCCTCCGGCTTTCCGAATCATATCAACGGTTCTGATTTGCTTAACCGGTTCTGATGAAACTGCATGCAAGGCATTGGATGTCACCCTTCAAGACTGCGACTTTGGCCAGACGATAAGAATTATGACATGAACCGAACGAGACACTTGAATCCTTTCTTCTCTCTCAGACCTCTCAGAGCTTCACGTTTTACTCAACCATTGACATAAAAATGGATCTCTTACTAGATAAAACCCCCCCCATGAGCTGGACCCTAGCCATCCAGATCATCTTCGCAACCCTCACATCCATCATCCTCCACCGCCGCCTCCTCCACCCCCTCTCCCCCATCCCCGGCCCAACCCTCGCCTCCATCTCCCGCCTCTGGCACATCCGCCACATCCTCAAAGGCGACCAAAACACCCAACTCATCTCCCTCCACAAAAAACACGGCCACTTCGTCCGCCTCGCCCACAACGAAGTCTCCGTCTCCCACCCCGACGCCATCAAAAAGATCCTCGGAAACTCTCACCTCAGAAAAGGTCCCTGGTACCGCATGACCGCCATCCCAGACTACCGCTTCCAAAGCCCCATGGCCACCACCGACCCAAAGAAGAAGATGGGAAAAAGCAAGGCTTTTGCCTCGGGGTACGCCCTCACCAACGTGTTACGGTCAGAACCCCAGGTCGACAACGTCATCTCCTTGCTTCTCAGCCACCTCGACCGTTTTTCCCAAACAGGGGAACAGGTTAATCTAGACAAGTATTTCACATTCACGTCCTTTGATGTAGCAGGGGAGATCCTCTTCTCCAGTCAATTCGGCTTCTTGAAAACAGGGACTGATATTGGGAACGCAATTGCGAATGGGTACTGGTTGTCAATGTACGCTTCTGCCATGGCATTTTATTATTATTTTCATGT
>NW_001914857.1:1643637-1717605 GCF_000226545.1 Podospora anserina S mat+
AGGATCCACGCAGTATCTCCTGCTCTTTCCTTGCTTCTTAACTGGGCTGGCATGTCCGCGGAAAGACCAGCAGCAGAGAATAGAGACCCTTATTCTGGGGATCTATTCTTATACACAGTTCAACAACGCGTTGCATGCACTCAACTTTCTTCGGAACACTTGGGAATCTAGAACGAGGGGGGCGAGACCACCCCTTTGGGGCTTTGAGGGTTTTGTACCAGCATAGCTGTGATCTACACCGTTAGTTTACCCTAGCAATCCACTTTTATCCTGCTACCTTATTACCTATCATCACCCAACCATTCCAAGTGTCCAATCAACCTATCACCAACCCATCGTCACCCAACCACTCCAGGTGTCCAACGTGTCAACCAACCATGCTGCGGGGTTTCTGTGGGCCTACCTCAAAATGATCGGTACCTTGGCTTAGCCCGTATCTTGTGCTCGGCATGGGTGTGTCCGCATTGTCCGCCAACTAACGGTGGAA
Organism: Podospora anserina S mat+; assembly: GCF_000226545.1. Lineage (NCBI taxonomy): Eukaryota > Fungi > Ascomycota > Sordariomycetes > Sordariales > Podosporaceae > Podospora > Podospora anserina. The sequence goes on from NW_001914857.1 coordinate 1,644,125, forward strand.
ACGGGCTCAAGCTGTGCCGTTCCATATCCGTTTACCGGCATAGTGTCTTCAATATCTTGAGGTAAACAATATACTCTTTTTGGAGCTTCCCATCCTCACAGTTATCCTACATGACCGCCAGATCAGTACTCAGGTGGGTGACCACTGGGGAATCCCTGGTGTTGTATGTTTTTGGCTCCATTCTCAAGACTTGGCACTAGCCCCCTTTTTGTCCGTGAGCTGTCACCACCCTTCTCCTGTTGAGAAAAACAAAAGCACAAAGAAGTAAGTTGAGGATAGCAGCCTGTTTGAAAGGAGTGACTTCTATTCGACTTGAAATGAGAAGACTAGAAATACAGGAACAAAATGCAAGCTATATACACATATACATAAGAGGCAGACTCTCTGCTCTAAACAAATGGCCAGTTACTTGGGTATCAATGAGTGTAGCATTGGCCACCTGTGCCAACAAGACAAGGAAAAATGTTTCTCGACCATCAGGAAATGACACAGGAAAAATGAATGTTGTGCCTTGGTGGCCTGCCATCCAGTCACCTGTTGTTCATGTCGGTTTCGTGTCGTCAGCTCTTTCCACCCCAGAGCTCCATATCCACACAGCCTTGCTTAAGCCTCAAAGTCCTCCAAGAACTCAGCCAGCACATCGGGATCCCTCAAATCACCATCAAGCTCGACCGCCCTTTGGATGAGCGCCTGCAGCTTCATCTCCGACGCCTTCACGCTGCGAGCGAGGAGGCGTCTGGCGTTCGCAGCTCCAGTGTCAGTGCCGTTGTTTCCATTGCCAACCTCCACATTGTTGTCAGCGTTGTTGTTACCAGCTGCGCCAGCCATCTGCACCGGCACAACACCCCCGAACGGTCCAGCTCTGGCGCTGTTCTGGCACCTCACAAGGCAGACATTCTCCTGACCAGCGACAGTCCCCGTGCACTGCTGGTTAGCGGGGATGCTAGCCGTCAGGGGGAAAGCGGTAGTTTGTCCTTGCTGTAATCCTCATTGTCAGTCATGATTCCTCGTGATATAGTCTGAAATCGCTGGAGAGACTTACCCGATTGCGAGAGTTGCGCCCTGGGACATTTTGTGTGACTTGGATGTTGGACCATTGTTGGCCTGTGGCATCGGCATTGATCATGCACTGGTAGGGACCACCGCCATCGGCGTTGACCTGGTGAAGCATCATCGAGACCTCACCTCCTGGGGTGACCTGGGGAAGCTGGTCTCCTGTCTCAGCGAGAATAGCCCTCGTGCCGGCTTCAAGCTGGTTATCGCCGGCACCGATCGTCTCGCCAAAGGTTTGAGCAGACGAGCCACGGAAGCGGGTGGAGTCCTGCTGGAAGGGACGGCGGCGGGTGCCGTCACGGGGAGTGGTGGTGTCGATGCCGAGGGCCATGCCGGAGCCGCCTGCGTTGCCGGTTGCTTGGACGATGGCGCCATGGGCGGTGACGAGGGGGAGGACCGGGAGGAGGAGGGTGAGAAGGGTGGTGAGAGAGGGAGACATGATGAGGAGGTGAGGTTGGTGTTTTTTGAAGAAGTGAATAAAGTGATAGAGGTTGTAAAGGGGACCCTGCCGGCGGGAGGTTGGAAAAGATAGATGTGAATAGAAGAAGGTGCTGAGTTGGTCTCCTGGACGCTTGAGGGTGAAGGTGAGGATGAAGATGTAGAACTGGCTGATGAGAGAGGGATGGTAATGGCTTCTTATAGACAATTCTCTCAGCCCTCTCGTCCATATCGTTGTGATCATGAGTCCACCACATCTTGGTCGACTGCCGCCCCTGTGAGCCGACACCCGAGTTTGCCAGCACATTCTCTCTGTCTGTTTTCATCCGATGTTGTCGAAACTTACCCCTCAAGTGACGAGAAATCGCTCAGGCACGTAGCAACAACCGCTTCGGGCAAGTTGCGTCGACTCCAAAACACTTGCCCAGGAGCTTCATCGTGAGGCAGTGCTGAGCGCCAGAGTTTCGAGGGGTCTTGTCGACGGCCTCCTTCCCCTCCGCAGCAGATACCAAGCAGTCAGTACTAGTGCATCTCTCGCCGTGCTGTCATCCAGGAAGACCGGTGAAGCTTGAAGAACTGCTGACTTTAGCAGCCAGCCAGCTAGAAGTTGTAAGTACGCTGAACTTCATTTCCTGGGTGATCCACAATAGCCATGAAGCTGATCTGGGGATCACGATAGTGTTAGCAGGAGAGATCACCTAGCCTGTTTGCCAATGCATGCATTCAACTTACAGATCTACAAACAGAGTCTTCCTGTCGTGGTCCCTGATGGCAGACCCGAGATCCGTCTTGGCTCCGGATGCCACACTACTCGCTTTGACTGTTCGGTTGGACAAATAAGCTTTGACAGGTTGGCAAACCATCCATCACCGTCGCCGAGATATCCCGTAAGCCAGTAAGAACTCGTGATGGCTGCCCAGAGTTGTAGTTGCAAGACGAAACATCTGTGCACCAGAAACAGTAACCCGGTTAGACATCTTGGCGATAAAATCCCCGAGAGCTGTCACCCTGATGGCAGGTTTCATCGTGTTCGACCAATAGGGCTGCAAGACTTATTGCACCCCAGCAAAGTCTTGAAAGCGATGCCAAAAAGCAGTTTGAGGACTCGGTGAGTTATCCTTGTGGCTTGCTGTGCTCTAAAAAAGCCTTTTTACGCGACAGATCTCATTCTTTAAAGACTATCCTCATCATCAGTTCATTTTTGGACATAGAAGTAAGACAAGAAAGCGCTGTTGAGGTTATCAGTCGCAGGCGGAGCCTCGATAATTGGCTGCTCAAAATCAGTTTCACGAACTCTTCTCTTTCCCTACAAGGGGATTTTTTTGGGAGTGGCTGTGCACGCATGATTATTCTTTTGTTCTTTTGCTTCTAGTTTCGAGCAAAAAAACAAGGGTGAGAAATCCGGGGATCTGCTGAAACGTTTGTTCGATCTCGCAGCCTTGCTGTCGATCAAACGCGGCGAACCCCTTTCACAAGGGCTCAAGAAACCACCACCTGCCAATCGCATCAGCACCGCTATCGAGAAAATAAACCTGAAGAAACATTTCAACATCACATAAACTTAGATATTGGTATGCTGCCGGAAGCGCTAAAACGCATGGATGGTTATTCGCAGGTTTCTCAGCATGTGAGCACCAGGCCATGCCGGAGATCCAGAGCGGAAACACCATCCATGGTGTGGCAGCCATAGAAAATATTTGAGCAGCGATGAAATAACAGAGGGCTTCCCTTTGAGCTTCTCAAAACAGGATATTGTCTGGTAGTTTCACCGTCCACTCAGAAGGGGGCCCGATGGTCTCTGCCCCTGAGGATGTCGAAGTATTGACCGGGACGGGTCAAAGTATCGTATCGCGAAGTTGGCCGTTCTGCTGCCCGTGAAGACATGAAAGTGGTGTTAGGTTGTACTACCAAGGCCTGTTGTCAGTACGATGCGCGCCAATGAGAGCATTTGCACACTGACCTCTTTTTCGACCTAGGGCAAGTTGTAACTCTCCTGCGTTTGCCATGGATGTGGATCTCGTGCTCATAGACGCCAAGGGCGCATTGACAACATGTCTTGGGCCACCTGGTACATTGCTCTGAGGGGGAAGTGTTGCATGATGAGCTCGACCTGAGCCTGGAGCATATCTATTGGTTCTCTGTTCAGCTCTTGGGACAGACATGTATGTTGGTGATGCAGTGGTGTTGAAGACTTGTGGCTGAATGAGGTTTTCTGGTGGTCCTGTACCATAACGTCAGTTCGATGCGCCTGTTGATATGAGAATAGTATGACCCAATCACTTACTTTGGTGACTGTAGCTTTCTGGGACAGGCATGCTTCTTTGAACAGTCTGAGCTTGTTGGTCAGGGGCCACTGTCACATATCTGGGCCTATTGATCCGGTCGGCCCCTGAAAATGCAGCGCGCGGCAGTCTTGTATCTCTGACTCCATGTCCTGCTTGTGGAAGATCTCTTGGGCGAAGACGGCCTGAGGAGACTTGCTCTCGTTGTGATGTCCCTTCCTCGGCACGCATCTGATAGAGCTGCTCCTGAAGTTCTCGACACTTCTTTTTGAGTTTGTCGTAGACACTCCGAAAATGTAGCAGTTCCTTATTTCTTTTTTCCAGATCTCTGTTGAGATCTTCACACTGGCGCGAAATAGTTTCCTCCTCCCTTTGTATTGCTAGATGGGAAGTAAGCAAAGGGGAAAGGACCCGGGGATATTCTGGCTATCTGCAACATACCATCATATTTAGCTTTCCAGCCAGCACAGGTTCTCGACAATTCCGCCTTTTCTCGACCGTCCTTTGATCTTTTGCAGTGAGCATGTAGCTGTCAAAAAGATAGGTATATGAGGGAGCAACTGACATTTGTACTTCTAGTTGCTGTGACCAGAACGCCATCGCACTTGAAGCAGCTTCCATGATCATTGTTGGGCTGAGCCCATACATCAACTGGACCGCATCTTGAACCGATGATTCCCAGTCCTGATGATTGCAGATTTCTTCTTCCTCAAGATGTTTTCTGCACACCGGGCAGCTCCATGGTGGCTCATTTCCGAAGCCATGGGTGATGGCGCATTGGTTACAGAGGATGTGCCTGCTCCCAAAGTTAGCCGTCTCCCTGATTGACATTCGCCAGATACCGAAAATAAAAATTGAGACTTACATACAGGAGGTGACAACCATGCCATTCACCAACTCGGCATCGCAGCCCTGGACCTTGCACTTCAGATAAACAGGCATTTTGACTGCGGCGCAGATGCTGAGACCGTCGTTCAAAGCGAATTGCAGATAACAGCAATCAGTTTGACGAAAAGATTGCTAATCTGATGCTCTGATCTATCGGTGAAGATTCTGAAGTGCAATGGGAATGGAAGGTGGGTGGCTTGATGGCCATCCTTGTTCCTTCCAAACTCAATGGTGCAGGTGGATATGGTGCCTGGAGCCATGTGATGGCTGGAAACTCAGCGATCGTTCCGTGAATTCATCGTAAGAGAAGTAAATTGTCTTTGTCTCTTTATCTGGACTCCAATCACTGGTATCTTATTCTGCTACCTCTTCTCTCTCTCATCATCATCGAGTGAGGTTGATCTCAACAACTGGGTTAGGGTTCTTTCCCAGCCACGGCAAGCCACGCCAAGTATCCCTGAAGCACGGACCGAACCGTTAATTCTCCACCGAACTCCCCCAAGTGCCAGGATCTTGGTTGGCGCCTCGACTCCACCTCCCCGCCTTGTGGCTGTGCCTCTCACTCAGGCACCCTCACCCACTCCCTGAAGCTTACTGAAGCAGAGCCTCTCGAGTTAACGGCCGACGACAGTAAACAAACATCTCGCTGTGCGACACCGTCAGCGCGATTCATCAAACATGACCGAAATCGTAATGAGCCAGACACCACCGATTCTGCATGGCCCTTCAGAAAAGGAACGGAAATATGATCGTCAGCTTCGCCTATGGGCTGCCAGTGGCCAAGCTGCCCTCGAGTCAGCCAATATCTTGCTGGTGAACTCTGGCCCTGGCACAGTGGGTGTTGAGACTTTGAAGAACCTGGTGTTGCCAGGTACGTTTACTCGCTCTTATATCTCATGCTATGAGTTTGAAGCTAACATATGTATCCAGGAATTGGTCGCTTTGCCATTTATGATGAAGCCAGGGTCGAGGAAGCAGACTTGGGCGTCAACTTCTTCCTGGATGAGGACAGCCTGGGAAAGCCGAGGTCAGAGAGTCTCACAGGACATCTGTTGGAGCTGAACCCAGAGGTCCAGGGTGACTGGTATCCGAATGAGGTAGGTGGACTCATCCGTGACTCTCAGTCAGTTATCACGCTGTAAGTGTGAGCTCTCATCACACAACTATACTCACATACGGTGGTGGTGAATATAGAATGTCAAGACTTTAGACTCCCTCCTCACGAGTTCCCCCGTCTTCACAACCATCATATATACACACCCCATCACACCAGAGAACCTCTCGCTTCTGGAATCACATGGGCAACAACACCAAACCCCGCTGGTGGCGATACACTCCGCTGGCTTCTACTCTTACTTCCGCATCAACCTCCCAGGAGCTTTCCCCATCGTCGACACACATCCAGACGAGACAGCCACGACAGACCTTCGCCTCCTCACCCCATGGCCTGAGTTGGCTGTGTTCGCGGAGGAGCTAACGAAGAACATTGATGATCTGTCTGACTTCGAGCATGGTCACCTGCCTTATGTCGTGATATTGCTCCACTATCTTGAGAGATGGAAAGCGGAGCACGATGGCAGCTACCCCTCAACCTACAAGGAGAAGACCGAGTTTCGTCGGATAGTCCAGGGCGTGGCGAGGACCCAGAATGCCGAGGGTGGCGAAGAGAACTTTGATGAAGCGGCTGCTGCCGTGCTCAAGACCCTTGTGGTGCCATCACTACCGTCAGGGTTGAAGGAGATCTTCGAATACGAGCGCACAAACCCAGTAAGTCACAACCTTGGTTGGAGAGATGGGCCACCCCTCTTTCGTGATGGTGTCATCGTCGACAGCTACCCCTCTTTGATGAACGTGTCAGGCAGATGCTGACGAGGCTGCCCCAGGCGGAGCAAAAGTCCGGGTTCTGGGTGATCGCCGACGCGGTCAAGGCCTTCTACGAGAAGCACAAGTGCTTGCCCCTCCCGGGGAAAGTCCCTGACATGAAGGCCCAGTCCAAGGTGTACATTCAGCTCCAGAATATCTACAAGGCAAAGGCACGCAAGGATGCTGCTGAGATCTTGGAAACCGTCCAAGCCACGGCCGGTGGCCAGACCATCGATCCCGCAGAAGTGGACCTCTTCTGCAAGAACGCAGCCTTTGTCAAGCTCATCAACGCAACGACAGGGAAGATCAGCAGGGCAGATCGCTTGAACGAGGTAGCAGGTAAGTTCCCACAATATTCCCCATTCCCGTCCGTGGTTGTCGTCGAGGACGACATACCCCTCCCCATATTGGCCACTCCAGACGTCCATTGGGCGCACGGAGGGGCGAGGTCATGAGACGAGGAGGGGTGTGACAGGAACGAGGAAATTCGGACGAAGAAAGAAACGAGAGAGAAAAGAAAGGCTGGCTGACAATAGAGTGCCATTTTCGCCACTCGCTTTTACAGCCCAAGAGTTTCGCAACGACGAGCAAGCCGAAATGACCCTCCAGCCACTCTCGCTTCTCCCCATTTATCTCGCCATGCAGGCAACAGCCCACCAAGTTGAGACAGAAGACGGCCGCGGCTGGCCTAGACAAGAGGAGGTGTTGGCAAGGGTAGCCAAGATGGTGCCCGGGGCAGACGAGAACGAGAGGGTTCGCCAGGCGGTGGAGGAGGTGGCTCGCGCCGAGGGGGGCGAGCTGCACAATGTTGCTGCGCTGACGGGGGGGATGGTGGCGCAGGAGATGATCAAGATCATTACTAAGCAGTATATCCCTATTGATAATACTTGCTTATTTGACGGCATTAGCAGCCGGTGCCAGATCCTTCGCCTATAGGGTATCGGGGAAGGAGGGCGGGATGTATTATGGGGAGCAGGGCATCAGCAACAGGTGATGGGGGAGGTGGATCAGCAGCAGGAAATTGAAGGGGTAGTGATGGTAATGGATGGTGATGATGACGGAGTGATGGTGAAAGAGGCAAGAGGGAAGAAGAGAAGGGGGGGTGAGCTGGAGCTTGTGGATATGGGTAGGGAAAGGGAAGCGCCGGCGTTACGGCTGGGGACAAAACTGGAGGAGAAGGAGCCTGAAGGGGGTGCTAGCCGGCCTGGGCTTGCTGGGCTCGCCAGTAGGGAACTCAAGGGAGAGGCCTGCTTCTTGTGTGAGGAGGATGAGGAGGAGGAGACATGATTGGATCTGGGCTTCCCTTTCCTGCTTGGTGAGGTGCTGGATATGGGGAGTGAAGGGCAGGCTGAGAATAGAAATCAAGGGAAACGAGGGAAGGAAGGGTGTATCTGCCGTCATCATAGAGTACTCTATAGAATGGGGAGAACAGAACAGAAGAGCAGAGCAGAGCTAAATAACGTCAGGGACCCTCATATGGTGGCCAGGCCAAGAAATTATTGTGGTATCTTGATAAGGGAGTGGTTGGCTGATAGATGGATGATAAGCAGCAGCAGTTTCAACGATCGTGTTTGGCCATGAGCTGTTTGCATCATCGCATGTCTGTTCTGTAAGTGCCTGTCAGCCAGTCAGTCGGGTTCGTCACCCAGTTAGAATCTCACATTTGTTTTCGTCTTTGGATCAGGCTGATATCAAACAAAATGACAATGACGACGTGGTTGGTGTGTTGTGTGTGTGTTTCATTGGAGGTTTTTCTTTTCGGCATTGAAGGGTAGCTGTTCCGATGGAATATCCCGCTTGGCTAGGTAGGTGTGTTTGTTGGGCTTTTTATGCAAAATTCAGGCACGGATAGCTGCTTATGCAGGGTGGTTTTCTAACCCTTTTGCACATCACGCTAGATACCAAGACACCGTAGCTACGCTTTTCTTCCATTCGTTCTATTCCGTTTTGGTACTTGGTGTTTGGGGTCATGTTGGGGAAAATGAAGGGACTTGCTCCTGGTGGAGACTGGAGAGAGAGAGAGGGAGAGAGAGAGAGAGAGAGAGAGAGAGAGAGAGAGAGAGAGAGAGAGAGAGAGAGAGAGCGAGAGAGGGAGAGAAAAAGTTAGGGTATGACGATACCCAAATGGGTGATAGTTTTGGGGGAGAGACAAGTCGAGTGATATGTTGGGTCTGCTCCATCTAAAAAATGATGTTTTTTTTCTTGTTTGTGAAAGCTACTCTGCCTTGTTGCTGTCAATGTCATCGTCAGTGTGTCTCGTTTGTGTCTTTGCATATACATATATGCATGTATCTGTAGGTAGGCAGAGATGCAAGGCAACAAGCAAGTAACCAGCAGCAGCACAGTCACCGTTTTGTCTCTTTTCAGCTGGCTACCCTTCCCCAAAATGAACAAAAATTGTGGGTTTGGGAGACTGGATTCACTGCTTTGGTAATAGGCTGACAGACTTTTCTGGCAGGCGTAGTATCCTGGGCCGCCTTTTTTGGGACCGTCATCGTCGAATCTGGCGTGGTGTCTGGCATCTTGTTGAGTACTACTCCAGCCAATGGGACCAGTCCGTTTTCAGGCATCTTCTTCAGCCTTCCCGTTTTTCGATGCAGACCTGGTAAACCAGGTTAGGTCACCCGGTTTTGCAGATACCTTCTGCTTCCCTTGATTCCCTCTGTAAACAGTACGGGTACAACACAACCCGCTCGGCTGCTGTCGTTTGGGCTCAGGGGATGAGGAAAACGAGCAATTCAGAACAGAGAAAAAACCTGGAAGTAGTACTAATGCAGACTGCAATTGGTAGCTTGCCATGGCATGGCATGGCACATGTATGGTATATGCAAAATGCAGCTACTGTCTGCAGCAAGCCAAAGACCGTTGCGACCAAGATTTCAGCCATTTCTCACCCACCTATTTCTTTTCGGACCGCAGAGCCTGGGTGGCACCCTTTCGTTTCTGCTTCTGGTTGGAGAGTGGGCCACTGAAAGGCAGCTCATGTGTATGTAAGCATGCGCCGGCCCTGCGTGTCGGCCTCGTTTGTCGATGTTGTCTGTATGTATGTCCGCACGTGCATGCTCAGCGTCTAGCCCAACCTGATGTAGCGAGAGAGTGGTTGTAAACGAAAATTTTCGGCTGGACCTGAGCATGTAGGACCTGAGGCGATGCCTCTGGCGCTGCCCCATCTGAACCAGATGTCGAGGCAAGTTGGTGAGGAATATTGTGTCCTTTGGTCTTGCTGTGTTCACCTCAGACTACTAGAGAATATGGAAGCAGAAACCGCTTTTCCGGTCCTCATGATGGGCCGGCGGGGGGGAAGTGAGGTTGTGAGACATGCTTCTGGCACGATGTCGACGTTCTGGTCCTGAAATCTCCGAGTAGGAGGTGAGGGAATTGATGCAAGCCACAGAAACCAGGTGACTTCGACCTCATGTTGTGCGGCCTGAGAATGAGAGTGAAATCTGGGGATGGTGGTGGGCGGTATCGAAGCTACAATTCTGGGGTGACCTTGCTGAGCCCGCCTTGCCAACCCTGTCGTCTGGCGGACCGCTGTAGCGGTTATTCCGAGGGCCATCCGGAAGTCTGGCGTGAGGAGGCCGATGGGAAAGGTGTAACTCACTACATTAGCTGCATATCAAGAGCTGGCCCTGTCATGAAGTTGCTCTTGGCGCCCATGTCAAGTTTGACAGATGGAGCACAACTAGCATACCTGTTAGAGGTGTGGCAGCATGCATCAGCCTCGCTTGTAAGATGCGAGATGTCAGTTGTCAGAGGCTGCGGGATATAGGAAGAAAAAGCAGGAATATTCCAGCAAGAAGTGTAAAACTCAAACAGAAGCGGGAGTAAAATGATGTAGGGGTCAACAGTGGAGATAAGTAGACATAGGTTTGACCACTGACAGGTCTTGATGGTGTAAGTACACGCGTAAGTTGATATGACTCTATCAGTCCAGGGGTGCATTATGTATTGATCGGCCAAACAACTTGTTCGGCACCATGTCATGCAAAAACTGGGCACATGGAAATGCGTAGGGGCAGTGATGTTTGGGTGATACAGGCACGGCATCGGGCAACTAGGACAAGGCCAGGACGGGAAAGATAGAAGCTGGTCCTGGAATTTCCAAACTTGTTCTTCCGGCCGGCGACAGGAGCAGATGCGATAGGTTCGTGCTGTGTCCCGGCCGCCTTGTTGGATGACCTCGGTACGTTTTGTGGTTTTGAAACCGGTGTAGCTTGTAGCTGGTTCCCCGCGAATTCATGTCCGTAGCACATCGCATGCGCAGAGACAACCTGAGTGGAAGTGTCCGGCTCCGCGGCGATACCAACCCGCCCACCCGTCGTGGTGTCAGGTGCCATGCCGAGCATGCCCGCCCCATGCCATGACTGACCGCAACTTAGGATTTGATGCCGACCACAGCCGCGGCATGTGTTGCTACGAGCCTCATCGATATCGCCGCGACAGCTCATGGCGATGGTTGATCAATGCGGTGACTACACCTCGGCGCCTCAGTTGTGGTTGACCCCTCCATCAGCTCGAAGAAGAGGGTGGGCAGGAAAATAGAACGAAGGCATGGACACGGGATCCGAGAAAGGAAATCCAGACACCCATCGGTCACCGACGGCTAGAGATGGGATTGGGATAGTGAATGGCATGGCCAAATTAATTCAGAACAGCCGAGTTAATATCGACGACTCTGCGCTGTCCACTGAGACGGCCATGAGTGATAATTGCTGCATTCCTGCTCCTTCTCCTCCTTCCTTCTCTGATGGTCTGACCAACACTGGATGAGATCAGTCGGCTCCTGCAATCTTGATCGGGGAAGGGTGAAGGTGTAAGGTGTCTGTGCGGTGCTATCTCCGGCGTTAAGAGCAGGGTAAAAGTCGACTAGACTCGTCGAGACTGGCGGTTAATATGACGTGAACCCAACGGCGGTGATGTTTGGTCGTGCTGATTTGCTTCTCGCACGAGTGGATGTTTGTGGGGAAGAGCCGGTGTGTTAAGCCACATCTGGGTTGGCGTGCGCCACCGCTCGAGCTTAAGTCAGAGGGTTAAGCACCCTTGTAGACAGGTCCGATGAGACATCCACCAACCTTCATTGATGATGCTGCACACCTAGCTGTGTTTGGCATGTGTCACCGACGAAGGATAATTAGCAGTTGACAGGTCCCCTACGCTAGAGAGATCGAGACTCTCGTCGTCGATGTCGAGGTTGTGGCACCAAATCTATACGAGTGCAACCGCAGAGAATGACCACGTTGGGCCAATATGTTTGATGCCAGGAATAGAGTCATCGGCTGAGGAGATCGACGACTGGACCTGACTGAATGGGCAAGACACAGGCGCGCACATGGCCCTCGATCAGGAAAGACGAAAAGAGGGAAGAGACAGCAACGACAAGCAGCCGACGACGACGCTAGGCTTGCTTTGCCGACATTCCAGGCGGTGCTGCACCTCTGATTGGCTGACGAGAATGTGGGGAAATAACGTTGGCTGCCGAGCTTCGGCGCCTTGGCGGCTGTTTGAACTGCACTCTTGCGAAGCTCACAGAGATCTTGCTCTGCATTAATCATCAGAGAAAAGAGGGTGTGGTGGTGAGGCAGGGATCTTGCGAACGGTAAGTCACCGTCAACTACTGCAACACACAAACGGAGACGCGCACGTGGAATTCACCGTCCAAAAGCGCCACAGGGTTTCACTGGGAGATCGCCTTCAGTTCAGGAGAAACAGGCCGACCACCCGGAAATCTGACAGCTCACCTCGCACTCGCCTTTGCCCTCACTGATGAGCAAGACATTATTCTCTCGCTCGCTCATGCACGACATCTCGGTTGCTTCTCGCCAGCACAGCACAAGATCAAGACAGCAGCATATCACTGCATATCGGATAGGCCGTTAGTTTTGTCTGGTCTTGCTTACAAGCTAAGCTTACAGCTGAAGCTTCGTCATGCTATTCTAGAAGACCGCCTTTTGATTCCGCATGAAGAGCACGGATGTCGATGCCCAGTTCCTAACCTAACCCGCAACAAGGAAATGTCAAGTCTCAGGTGGTGGTGATGCCCTGAGCTCGAACTAGTGGTTACACTAACAATCCTCCCGCACTGACATACCACGCTGTGTTATGGTGTAGTACAAGGGTCGTCGCTTGCTTTTCCGACCCCCTCGTCGATTCCGGCTGCTCGGCCGCGGCACAGCCGGTAATTAGAGACAGGGCAGGCTGCCCAATGCGACAGCAACTGTTCAAGGACCTCATCAAGCTCAGCTTTTCACTAGGGTCGACCAGAAATGTTGAGATGGGATATCTCGATACCCCAAGAGATATCAACACAAGAACCATTGATGAGGTCCTCCTCACAGGCAAAATCGCGGGAGCAAGCGGCTGCAGAGGACAAGGCAGCGTCCGCGGCTGCGGCGAACTGGCCAAGGGGTCCACAAGAAAGACGGCAACGGCGACGGGAACAAAGAGAAGCGCTAATCGTGGTACCTTGTGTGTATGCTGGAGGTACAATGTTCCAGCAGGATAACCGCCTTGACATGCCGTACCAGGGTACTTACACAACCAGCCCCATATCCACGCTCACAGTCGAGAGGACCGGCGGGGCAAGTCATAGAAGCATGCTCCGTTCGCCAGCCATCAACGCTCTCAGCCCGTACGACTGGTCAGTCGATAGGACCATGGCCGGTACCGCGCGGTGATGGAGCTGGGCGATGACGAGAGAGTGGGCTTCTACAGAGCACATGCATATATGCTATGCTGACTGCGTACGGCTCAGTTCTTCCCAACATGGCAACCAACACCGTCTAGATATTAAGCCTCGCAGGCTCGCAGTCATGTGTCTCGTCCATCAGCTGGGAAATCGCCACATGCCATCTATTTACCGCTATTTTTTTCTCCTCAGCTCTCAGAAGCGAACGGCGCCGTCGTCTTCGTGTCGCCGTTGAAGGTGGATTCGCTTTGCTAACAGCACCTTCTAGTTCACACTCACCGCATGCTCAATGTTTGGTTCAGGTGCTATCGGGAAGGGTCCTCATAGGCGATGAAATTTGCTACTGTCGCATGCACCGTATTTTCCACCTGGCCGAGGCGGGCCAGACTGCCAGATCTTTAGAGGCTATCTGCGAGTATCCGAAGCTCATACAACACCACTGGAAGAAGAGCATTATCGTGCGGCTGCTGCTATCCTCCGCTCCGTTTCCTCTTTCACCAGATCCAGCAGAGCTCAGGGGTTTGGGTCGAGTCGAACCTGTGGAGGACCTCCCCCTCCATTGACCCCTGTCTGCCCTGATCGGAGAAGGAAAGCGGGCAGATCCCTGGGCATCAACCGTTGCGGGCGGCCGAACGCCAATCAGCTCTTCTGGACTTGGCATATCTCCACCAAACCAACGGCGCCGTTCTTCAGGGCACAGACTGGCGTCTTAGAAGAGGGGGAGTGTGCCTGGGGCCGACGGCCCCTCTTTCCAACCCTCCCCCAACTTCAAGTTTTTTTTTCTCTTGCTACGGATCATTTTCTCCAAATCCCTAGCTCCTCCTCCTGGTTGACACACGCCCCTAGTTCTTAAGGGGTGCTATTACAACAGGTCGGTGGATGTTTTGGCCAAGCCTAATGACGGCCTTCCCGAGCATACTAGTCCTCTCATCTCGCTCTTGTTATACTAGCTGTCCAGGAACACGGCAGAATCATGCTTCCCGGCGCGGCGATATGGGACGAAATCTCCACATCCTGTGACGTTGCACAGTTTCTGCGAGCAATTAGCTAGCTACCTATGTTGCGCTGCTGTTGTTCAACTCGTCAGGCATCGGCACCAGATGCCACAGGAGACTGTGCCGGACTGGGGGGTGCAACATCATCAGGAAAGACGGCTGCTGTGCCTCGATGGCAAGCCGCTGTACAACGAAAAAGATGGAAAACCCACGTGCAGCAATAAGCATTCATGGTTGACGTGCAGCAGTACACAGTTACAACTCATGCACCCCGGTCCCAGCGTGAAACGACACCACCACAACGAGCAGAGGGATTCGCTGGTATTGGCTCTGAGCTAATGCTCCCCAGACTCTGCCCCAGATTCTTCCCCAGACCGACCTACGGTTTCTCCAACAAATTGCCCTCCCCCTTCCGCAGGTACCTCTTCTCGGACTGGCTGGCTGGCGTGACCTCTGTTGGGCATGAGATTAATATGGACCGTCCAGGTACTGCGGCTCGGTCATGCCTGATTGGTGGTGGTTCCCAACTTGTGCCTGGCTAAGCAGCCTCGTCCCCCCCCTGGCTATCCCGTTGTCCTCGTGGCTTGACACGGCATTGAGCAGCAACGTCGTCCATTTCGACGGGCTCCTTGCTCACTTCCTACCTCTGACGGAGTCCACTCTATCTCAACCTTACTCGGCAAGCTATACCTGGGGCCCCCATAGCAATGTACAGTACCCCATCGTCCTGCACAAGCGCCCGCTACGCTAGGTAGGGCCTTCCCAGAGCTCTTGGCCCGACTTGACAGGACGTTGCAACGTCGAACAAGCTTCTCCACACCACGGGTCCAAGGAAGGCGGCCTCGAAAGCCGGGGCATGGTCCAAATCTCTGCTCTCTCCACAATGTACCATACCTACAACTCCAGCTGCATGCCATGGAGATATATAAGTCTGCGTCTGCTCCCCATGTTCTCGCCTCTCTTCGTCATTACCCACATCTATCTTTATCCAAGTGGCTACCATTGAGCGCTTCTACCCCAGCTCGTGGTTACTTTTCATCTTTGCCATTGCCACTTACCCCAGCTTCTCGCTTGTAACCGGTACCCGGCGGCGTCCCCGGCATCGCCAACCTGTCGTGCTCATAAATACCGTGTGGCCGTCTGGGTTGCGTCTTCCCCAGAACCACCTTTGGCACTTCACAGCTTTGGACTTTCCAACATGGCCCCATCAATCCCAGTTCCCACCCAGGGTGGCATGTTCCACACCTTCCAAGGCGTCACCCCACGGAAGCAGTCAACAGACTCTCAAGATAGCACAAAGACCAGCTCCACAGGTACAGCCAAGAGGATAACAACACCACATGCTTGTGCCGAGTGCAAGAGACGGAAGATGTAAGTCAGATCAGATCCTCAGACAGGAGGAACATATCTAACCAGGTGTGCTCAGCCGCTGCGATGGTCAACAACCATGTGGCCAATGCCTCTCCAGCCGGGCTCCCAAGAGATGTTTCTACGACAAGCACAGACAAAGAGTGATCCCATCACGCAAGACACTCGAAGCTCTATCACAGTCCCTCGAAGAATGCCGGTCGATCCTGAAGCGGTTATACCCAACACAAGATGTGCAGTCTCTTCTGCCTCTCTCCAGACAAGAACTCCTCAGCCTTCTTGACAGGCCAACAATAGATACTTCGGTCGGCGGCTTACCATCACCACCATTAAACACCAGTCCCATGTCGGACTTGGACTCACCAATGATGCCAAAGACGGAGAACCTGCTCGAGCAGATGCCATCCAGAGACACAGAATGGGACGAGGAGCGAAGAGGAAGAGACCCGATCCCAGCCGAAGCCGACGACATCAACGCTCTTTCGCTCTCAGTAGACCGCCAAACATCCTATCTCGGTGCCTCCTCCATCAAGGCCGCCCTCATGGTCATGCTCAAGGTCCAACCCGGCCTCCGAAACTCCCTCGCAGCCCCATTAAACGGAGTCGAGATGTCCCACAACTACCCAGCCATCCGCCAGAAGCCCACCACCCAAAAGGACCCCCAACGCATCCCATGGTCCTGGAAGGGCCAAACACTCATCGACGCCTACTTCAAACGCATCCACGCTTTCGTTCCAATGCTCGACGAGTCCACCTTCCGCGCTGATTACCTCGAAGGCCAACGAACCGACGCCCCATGGCTCGCTCTGCTCAACATGGTCTTTGCCATGGGTTCCATCGCGGCTATGAAATCGGACGACTACAACCACATCAACTACTACAACCGCGCCATGGAGCACCTTCCCATGGACGCCTTTGGCTCCTCCCACATCGAGACGGTCCAGGCCCTCGCCCTCATCGGAGGTTACTACCTCCACTACATCAACCGGCCCAACATGGCCAACGCCGTCCTCGGCGCCGCCATCCGCATGGCCTCCGCTTTGGGTCTTCACCGTGAGTCCATCACGGTAGGTCTCCCAGGCAGCGACATCATCGCAGCCGAAACCCGCCGCAGAACCTGGTGGTCCCTCTTCTGCCTCGACACCTGGGCCACCACCACCATGGGCCGTCCCTCGTTCGGCCGCTGGGGTCCCGCGATCAACATCCGCCCCCCCGAGTTCGGCATCAACGCCAACCGGGATTCATCCCAGCACGCAGGAATCCTCCCTCTGATCGAAAACATCAAATTCTGCAAGATCGCCACTCAAATCCAAGACATGCTCGCCATCACCCCCCTTCTCAGGACAGAAGACCGCTGCGCCATCGACGCCCAGCTCGTAAACTGGTACACCTCCCTCCCTTGGCTCTTGCGGACAACCGACCCCTGCGCGGAACCGCTCTACATGGCCCGCTGCATCATGAAGTGGCGCTACCAAAACTTACGCATGCTCCTCCACCGCCCCGTCCTCCTCTCGCTTGCCTCCTCCGGCCTCAACCCCCACACCCAAGCCTGCGACGCGGACCTCCAAGCCATTGAGACCTGCCGTGAACTCGCCGCGGCCACCATCGAAGACGTCGGCCGTGAATGGACCCGCAACCAAATGAGCGGCTGGAACGCAGTCTGGTTCCTCTACCAAGCAGCCATGGTCCCGCTCGTCTCCGTCTTCTGGCAATGGGGCTCTCCCCGCGTGCCAGAGTGGCTCAAGCAAATCGAGCAAGTCCTCGACCTCCTCGAGGTCATGGAGGAGTGGTCCCTCGCCGCCCGGCGCTCAAGAGAGGTAGTCTGGCGCATGTACGAAGCCTCCCGGGCAGTCCAAGCCCAAGGCGCCGCTGCCCGCTCCCAATCCCCCGCCGGCCTCCACATCACCACCACAGCCGACAGCATCGTCGTCGGCGGCGGAGAGGTTCACATGAGCCCCATTGGTCTCGAGCCAGTCGACGGAATGGGGGGTATGATGGGCCTGCTTGATCAAGGGGGTCTATGGGATCTAGACGGGATGTACTGGGGTGGAAATGGCCCTCAGTCCCCAACACACACTGGAAACCCAGACGACAGCGCCGCCGCCGCCGAGTTTGCCGCTTACGCTGCTGCTCAACAAGCCGCCTCCGCCGCTCATCACCACCACCCCGAGCTGATGCAGCATGTGGACTATGGGATGATGCACCACCACCACGCTGGACATCATCACGTGGGGATGGAGGGCTTTGGGTATGTTCAGTGAGCTAGCTGATTACCTAACAACACCATCTCCCTCCCTCCCCGGCTGTATTACAATCCCACCCGGAACATCGGCCCCCTTCATATTCCCCAGCGCTACCCTACCGTCACACCCAGTGGCGTCTCAAGCAACTCAAAAAAAAAAGTCTGGGGTAACCGGGCAGTCTGGGGTAAACAGGGATTATTTTGCCCCTTCTTCACTTCTTCTTCTTTGTCGTCATCATTTTATATGACAATTCTTTTTTTAACACCCCAAAATTTTCACTTTATTTCATTACTACTCAAAGCAAATGGAACGGATGGAAACGGATGGAATCGGGGCCGGATATACCACAACTTACTTTTTTACTTCTGGAAACGAAATTTGTTTGGGTTGCTTTTTTGCTTTTTTCTCTTGCACATATTTTTTTGTATAAACAATGATGATGAATGAGAGAAAGAGGATGAAGCAGGAAGGTCGGTTGGGGAAAAAGATCGGAAAAAACACACACGCACGCAAATCTCCTACAACAAACAAAACAGGAATTGGGAAAGTTGGAAAGGACAGGACAAGGGGAGTTCTCAAATTAGGTTTTCTCTAGGCTTATACCCAATATTCCACTTTTTTACAACACACTTCACCATCATGTCTTTGACTGTTTATTCGCCCTCTTGGGTTTGATGCGATGAAGAAACAATAAACATGGGCAAGAACATTGAGTCAAAGGGACACATCGGGCGTTTACTCGGCCCTGTAGAAAATACCCGGAATGACCACTCCCCTATCCCACAACTGATTGGACTCTCACCATCATCACTATTACTTCCCTTGCCCCTCCTAGCCATTCATCTTCCCTCTCTCTCACACACACAAGTCCGTAATTCGAAGGTTATACCTAGCTAGCGAATACATTCCTTCCTTCTTCCCCGCATTCTTCTCTCATGCAACCTTGACGTCCACCATCAAAACATAGCCCATCATCAAACACACAGACCCTTCAGCGACTTGGTACAGTATCACTGTGGATATTATGGAAGCGTTCACAAAGGTTTTCAGCCAGGCCTCATCATCCAATAAGAGTCCACCGGTCTTGCACCCCGAAGCCGACATTCCAGAAAGCTTTTACACCTTCTTGGCTACCCTTCGTGTCAGTGTCAAAGTCGCAACATCCGATGGCGACGTGACATGGCTTCCTCAACATACCAGCCATCTTGAGGCAGCATCTTGAAGATCACTACGACCACACACACTGAGAAGACTTCACTTCCGGGAACTACGCTCGTCCGTCTCCGGCTCAGCCACCCCTAGATACAATACAACCACCAAGATCATCCGCACTAGGTATTCTCAGCTGTACAGAAGACAACCCGGATGGGCCATATCTGCCGTGTCAGCAATGCGACAAGTCAGTTTCCTCTAGTCTTGGGTTCCTGTATGCTGTACATCTCTGGAAGGGGAGAGGAGGATATGAGGGCCGATCCGCCAAGCATTTGGTAGATGTGGGGAGCATCGTCCTGACAGCTTCACACCACGTGGGAATCCAAAATGCTATCCGGGCAGATTTCGCCTTTTGATGTTAGGCGAAGGGTCAAGAAGGAGCAAAAGATCGACAACTCCCGCCCGTAGTCAACTCAGCCACTTTCTGGGGAAAGATCGGTCTCTGTGTGTCACCATCATGGTCGCCTCTGGGGACTTTTGGAAGGTATCCGGAAGGACAAAAGAGGTGATCGCCGGTTGGGCTGGTGGCAGGATCAGCCGTCAAGCCGTCTGCTAGACTCAGGGGGAATGTCCTGCCATGCGGTCGGTTGTGTCCCTTGCTGTCTGCATCTGCATCTTCGAGAAAGTCGCTGATGTCGGAGACTGTCGTGCAAAAGTTGGAGTTGGTGGTGGGGCAGATCATCGATCGACTTGGAAGAAGCAAAGGTGACTGGGAGTGAAAACGGTTTCCTGAACGGGGCCCCGTCAGGCCAAAAAAACGGTGTTGTCTCATTGGTTGGCTGAATCTGTCGGGTGTTCGCGTCGAGGATGTTGCTGCAATCTGGAGTGACGGCCCGAAGCGCAGAGGGCCCTGCTGGGTACCTCGGCCTCTCAAGCAGACTCCGCCTGTTTGACCCCCTGTGCTCAGGTACCTGAGACGTTGGACATGTCAGCCACCCCTGTTCAACGGTTTTGAGATGTGGGGTAAATGCACCCCAGGTCTTCTCCAAGCTGGGGGAAAAAATGAAATTTGACAGGGGTGGAGGGGGGAAATGCGGGGTTAAGCCATCGTTCCAACATTCTCATGCCTCTGGATCGCGAAAAACGCAGCGACAACCCACCTGCCTCTTCTAGCCCAGCATTGGTGAGAGAGAAGCAATAGGAGACGAGGCGTATAGGGGGGCTGGCTCACCTCGTCATCATCATCCTTGTCGAGGTATCGAATCTCGTGTGTGCAACCACTACACACCACCTGTTTCGTTGATGATCGCCCGTGCTTGTTGATACTGTCGGTAGATGGAAGCAAAATGCGGGGTATCCAACCCATGCCTGGAGATCACAGGTTCTTGGTTCTTTTTTTGTTTCTCCTCTTTTCTGTTTTTTCATCGGTCCTTTAGGCCGTCATCAAAGCTTGGCCCTGACGGCATTGTCATCCGCCGACAGGCTCTCCACCCCATTGCCGGCCTCTTGATGCAACAGACCTATTAGGCTTGCAACTGTCCAACTGCACGCCCGGACCTCATCACACCAGCAGGTCGTCGACAGCACATGCCATCACCGCTTCTTGTTCACCTTCGGATGCGGTGGGGCTGGGAGGCCGGAGAACGACGGGTCTGGGGGCAGCCACGTCGGTAGTAACAAGTTGTGGTATTCCGTACTTTGAGACCGGGGCCGTCGATGTTCTGCTCCGGGGCCGGCATGATTTTGGTTCTGAAGGACCCTTGGTGGTTGTGGCAACTACCATGTATGGCTAATGTTTGGTGCGTGATAAAGTCTCTGTCGTGTTGTGTCGTCATGTCTTGTCTTGTCCGTCGGGCTCGTACCAAACCCCGACTCCTCTTGTCTTATTGAACTTCAGCCACAAAAAAGCTTCGTCCTGTGCCCAGAGATTGCTGGGGTGGCATTTACCAGTGGTCAAGTTAGATCGGCTCAGGGTCGCGAGTGTGCTGTCAATCGGCCAACAGGAGGGGTTTGAAGTTACGTGCACCGAGAGCAAGCAAAACACATTCAGCCGGTGCGGACAGAAGGAAACAATTGGCGAGAGGCCGACAGCGTGCATCAAGATGTGGTAAGCTTTGGTGGTCGAGGTGAGAGGAGCCTGCAGTTGCCAGATCATGGTTCGGTCCGGAGCTGCCTACCTCAGGAGCACCTGCCATTGCAATCATGAAATCCGACGTCTGCACCTGCCTCCTGAAAAATCCCAGAAAGGAACTGGCAAGCGCGGGGGGCTGCAGGCTCACTTCCCTCTCATGTCGGTACTCGTTTCCATCATTCCAATCCACCACTGACACCGACGCCGGCACAGCAATGCAAGCCATTGCAATCAATCTCCGGCTTCCGGACCCGCCATGCCGCATCAGGAGCCGGAGATGTGGAGACAGGGAATCCCCCAACTATGACAAGTTTTCTGCGCACACCGAGAGCCTGTTCCGTGGCGGTGATAGGTCACCATGGATCACGAAACATGTTTCAGGGGCTTTGAATCTTATCTCTTCTGTCGTTGTTATCTCTTTATTTCACGGCGCGAAGATCCCGCGCACAGACTTGCTGTTACTGTCTCGATATATTGTCTTGTTGTGTTGGCATGTTGCTAACAAGCTTCTCTAGGTGGTTGGCGTTTCATACGTGCAGCGCGCGGTTGGGAACGTGGTAGGGCAGCCTCCAGAGCAAAGACAGCTGGGGAGCATGACGCGGCCGGAGCAAGCCGTTGCTGTCCACTCCCAGTCGTGGGAGCGCCATCACCTGAAACGTCATCGCCGTGCATGTGGTGGCGCTCAAGTTCAGGAATCGAGGAGAGATAGCGCCGGCTCTCCCGTCCCCTCCATCTGTCGAGCTCTAGATACGACAGATGGCATCTCCTCGCCGGGGACATGGAGGTTTCAGACCTGCAGCATGCGACTCACCGTCTTGTCTTGATCTGGAAGTCTGGTCGGCGTGGACAACGCCATCGGTATGACAGAAAATAAGCTTTGGGACCGCTGCCTTGCTAGGCGCGATAGAGACGCGCCCTTCCAGCGACTCGTCGCGGCTCTGCGAGAGAGCAACAAGCAGGGACTGGGCTTGATTGATGGACCAATACGTGATATCGTAGAGAGGGGTGATGTTGTGATGATGATTTCAGACATTGTTTTCATTCTCTCGCCGTATCGATGTACCAGCGTCTCTGAGATGGCATGTGATGTTGCCACAAGAGGCTCTCGTTGTCGATACGGTTAGATAATACGAGCTGGATACTCGAGAAATACGATCAAAGAACACGAGCAGGATGTTTGAGAGCCTTGAACTGGCAGAGATGGAATTCCATTCCTTGTTTTTCAGCTGCCTCTTAGTCCATACTCATTGAATTCTTTCAAAACTCGAGAGTCCAACACCAAGATGGTCGTGACCTATTAAGGTCATTTTAAAGCGCCCGAGAATCTCAAAACCAAATTGTAGTTAGATTGGAGATGCTGATTCGAAGTAACTAAGGTAGGTGGTCCCGTTTTACGTGTGTTGATTAAGTGGTTGGTAAGAAGATAGGGGCAAGTGGCCCCCATATAAATACCGTTGCTACAGCACCCTGAGTCGCTTAAAAGACAAATGGCCACAGTCGAAGTGCAATTCTGTCGCCAAAATCAGAGTGTAAGTCTGTAACATTGGGTAGTACAGCATCTTATTACCGAACGGTTGCTTGTAAGACAATACTTCCCAGGATGAATAAGTTTCTGCCAACACCATCAACAGTCCAGGCCAGTTCATGATCAGTCTTTCGATTCTTCATTATCAATCGAATTTACAAACCAGATGACCATCAGGAGGACTCGGCTGCCCCAGCCCCTGGCTCAAGGCATATCAATACGCGATGGCGCCTTTTGATTTACGGCCGTGCAGCTCTGAAAATAAGGTTTGAGGATCTGCGGTGCAAAGGGACGACCGAGCAAGTGTCACTCGCACTGGGACCAATCAAGTAACTGCTATTGCTTAGTGGTCTCCAAACAGCCATGGAAAAAGCGTTTGCAGTCGGTTTGGGACGGCTTCACGCTCCAAGACAGCTGTCAGAAACGGGTGATGGCGGCCCGCGGGGAGATTCAGCCCCATACACGGCGCGCAAACCGAGGTTGGGATGGAAGCGGAGCAAGATCCAGAATATTGGGAGTCTCTCCCAGGGGCATGGATGGGCATAGGTGGGAGATACGGTCACACAAGACACCCCATGTCTCGACATGACGCAGCGGTGTCTGCTCCTCGTCCATTGCCACCAGCAAAGATGCATGCCTGTCGACAACAATTGAAGCTAACAACAGAAATCCCTCCTGCGCAATCCTTGATTCCGAGCCTCTCACTGCATCTCTACGGCGGGGTTGAAGGGGTCTCTGTGAACTCTAACGGGCGGTATCAGCTACCGGCCGTAGCACTGACTGTGTGGGCGCAAGGGAATGAGCCAGGTACACAAACATCGATTCTCTCGAAGTTTCCCTTATCCTCGGAACCCCCCTCATTAACCTGCATGCTGGCTCCAGTTCCCTCGCCTCACTTCATCTGGATGACGATGTCGGATCGAGGATCAGGGTCGGAGCAAGTTCCTGGCTAGGCCAAGTTTGGGATTTTATGATTTCAACACCTCTCTCAAAGATCAAGTATAACTAAGGCAGGCATTCCGTGTTACTACCTCTTCATTCTCTCAAACAAACAACAGAAGTATCTATCAAGTACATACAACTCAACACTTTACACATCGACCCAACAACCAAGCCTCACCATGAAAGCCAAACCTTCAGACCCGGTGGTGACCGTCACTCCAGTGGCAATGGACTCTGAAAAAGAGGCCATCGCTGTCACCGAAACCACCATCGACTCTGCAGATGAGAAGCCCCCGGTTACCAGCACCCCAGCGAACTCGGAAGCAGAGAAATCTCCTTCTGTTCGCGTTGTCCAACTCATCGCGAACACACCTCCCTCCACACCCAGACCTTTCTTTGTTGAGGGTAGGCCTACCATTCCACGCACCCGCTACCTCATTCTCGTCTTTGGGTACGTCTTTATTCATGCTCCAACGTCCTCGACTTGAAACACTAATACACACCAGTCTGACATCCGGTCTCTTCCTCTCCATGCTCGATGCCTCCATTATTGCGACCTCTCTGTTCAGCATTGCTAGTGATATGAAGAATTTTGAGCATATAAACTGGGTGGCCTTGGCCTATGGTCTCACTTACCTCGGTTTCGCTGCACTTTTTGCCCGCGTGTCCGATGTGGTTGGCCGTGGAGATGCTTTCGTCGTTGCATTTTGTATCTTCATTGCATTCTCTCTTGGCTGTGGTTTCAGCGAGACTATTGAGCAGCTTATCATTTGTCGTGCTTTCCAAGGAGTGGGCGCCGGAGGTAAGTTACCTAGTCTCTATCCGGGCCAGTTTGATAGGTGAGGAGCTGACGCGAGAACAGGACTTTACAGTATCAGCATGATCGTCTTGCCCGAGCTGACTCCGGACAAGAACAAGAAGTACATTGGTGCCATTGTCGGCATGGTGATTGCCACTTCAGGTGTGATTGGGCCTGTCCTGGGTGGGGTTTTGACTCAATACATCACTTGGAGATGGGTCTTTTGGATCAAGTATGTTGTGAAACTAGGTCCGCGATAAGATTGAGCATCCCGCTAACTTGTCTGTAGCGGCCCTATTGGTGCTGTGGCTCTCATGCTGTTTATTCCGGCTTGGCCCGCCGAGGAATATCTGCCCATTTATGAGGACCGGTCCTGGAAGGAGCTGGACTATCTTGGGTCTTTCCTTCTGTAAGTCATGCTTCCCCACACCTCTGCCGGTATTTGCTAACATTACGAACAGTATGGCCTTCGCAGTCCTGGTTGTTTTTCCCTTCCAGAACCTATCAAGTCAAAAGGCAGAGGGCGACTTGTCCAGCTTGAATCCATACGCCCAGCCAACATTCATCTACCCCCTCGTCGGCGCCGCCCTTGCTCTCTTGCTGCTCATCGGTTGGCAAACATTTGCTATCCGTGGCCCTCGGAAACTCAAGTCCCTCGCCTTTGCCTTCCCCCCTTCCCTTTGCAACCGAAAGTACATCGCCACAATTTTGGTCACAGCCCTAACCGGCTTCCCTTACCTCTTGTCCGTGTACGCATTTCCCATCCGCTTCCAAGTCGTCCACGGGAAATCATCCCTCGAAGCAGGCCTCATGCTCCTCCCTATGCTAGCCTCCTCGGCCATCGGAACTGTCACAGCCAGTCTAGTCAACAACGGGTGCATAACAGGGCAGAAGAAACCTCGCTTTTTTGAGACGTTTCTCCTCGCCTGTCTGACTATGCTCATCGGCTGCGCCGCCCAGACAACACTGGGTGACACCGATGACGGGAGCATCACCGGGTTCGACGCCAAAGATGTCGGGTTGTTGTCCCTCATTGGCTTTGGGTTTGGCATGTCGGCCTGCGGAGCGACAATGTTTATCAACCTCGAAAGTCCCATCGGAGATCACGGTATGTCTTCCCCTTTTATTTCCAACCCCACACAATCGCTTACAACCCCCCCTAGCATCCGCCCAAGGAATCATAGCCCAATTCCGCATCCTAGGCGGCTCAATCGGCATTGCTGTCTCTTCCGCCATCTTGGGGGGGAAACTCCGTCCTTCAACAACCCCCGAAATGAGCTCTCTCGTCCTGGCTCACATTGTCAGCCCAACGCCAGACTTTGGCGATGATGACTGGGCCGCTGTTCGCAAGGTGTATACCTCTGCGTTGAGGGAGGACATGAAAGTCTGCTGCGGGGTGTTGGCTGCGGCGGTGGTGTGCAGTCTGTTTGTTTACCGCCGGTACTGGCTCACGACGGGGGAGATTATGGAGTTGAGGTATGAGGAGGAGCTGGATAGGAGGATTGGGCTTTTGAGGGAGGATGTGGAGCCTCATGTGATGGCGGTGAGGGATAAGTTGATCAAGATTAGGGAGGAGATCTTTGAGGGGAAGCGGAGGCCTTTTCCCGGGATTAAGCGTGGGAGGACGAGGTTGGGGGAGGAGATTGAGGGAGTTTAGGGAAAAGCAACGGGGTCGATGGAGGGTGAAGGGTAGCGGTGGGAGTTGGAGTGATGGTCGAAAGAGTGGGTGGATGGGTGGATGGGTGGAAGAGATGAAAAGGGTTTTTTGTGTTGAGAGGACGGTGGTTCCTGATCATCCATGAGGACATCGATCTTGATGGCATTCTTTTGGGTCTTTTCTTCTTCTTTCTTTTCTCTGGTAAATTCTTGCAAGTTGGATATTCAAGACTCTCAATCTATTTCTGTGAATAGTTACAAAGCCTGCAATGCGACCAAATCCGAGTTTTGTTTCGGGTTTGGATCGACCAGGTCTTGCGTGCCTAAATATTTGTCCAGGTTGACATGTGATCCTCTTGCAGCTCATCATCCGGAGGTCCTTGACTCTACCTGTTTGGCTGAAAAGTACCTAGCTCCTGTAATGTATACCACTAAACGTTTAATGTAGCGGTCGACATCTAGACCAGGGTATCTGTAAATTTGGGAAATAAAAGCAGAGAAAGCATCTACTGTCTAAGGTATACAAAAGGTGGACCGACCAAGCCACGGCCCAGCATGCACCATGTAACGTCACTTCCACCTCTGCCTCACGAAATATCCCGCGTCGAGATCGCCTCTATCCTTTAATTCTCTGAGTTGTTCCTCCAACTGGGAGGAACTTTGCTTCGGGTCGATGACCAGCATTCTGTGCTGAATCAAATCCAAGAAATCGTGGAAAAACCTTGTACATTCCGATCTTTCGCGCATGTCATCGGCGAACTGAGGGTTCTGGTTAGCCAATGTTCTTCTTCACTGTCTCGCAGTAAACTAGGGAAAGGCCGGACGTATACCATACCTGCGCAACATAGTCTTTCACCTCAGCCCAAACCTCCCCAGTGTGATCGTCCCTGGCTATCCAGAAAACGGCGTCGAGTGAACCCTCCCTCGCCCCGACCGCAGGTCAGGCTCTGCCCAGGCCGAAACAAAACTGTCAAAATATGCCCAGCCGCCAAAGCACCAGGTGGCAAACTCGAGCAGGACACATCCAAGGGACCAAATGTCATACGCTGTGCCAATCGACACCTGTCTTTCAACAAGATGTTCTGGGGTTTCAGGTCCCCATGTTGACAGACCAGCGTTCTCGGGTCAGGATCGCTCATGTTTTGATGAATATCTAATTCACTACAAAACAGAGACCTTCTGACAAGCTTTGCTCGTTCTTCAAAGCCGTCGGAAGAAGATCTTGAGCTCTGCTGGACTTGTCTTAGTGCTGATGTGAGGCCATGACATTGCTGAGCTAGCCACCTTGCCGTGCCCTCGTCATTGTGGGCTTGTGACTTGTTTCCTGTTTTCCAGTACTGGAGAAGGTCACAGTCGGCCAGCGGGAAGAGAAGATGGAATTTCTCGTCATACTCGTACGTGACCAATAGGGTGATGATATGTGGGTGCGGCTTTTTTTTCATGGCTTTGAGAATGCCGACCTCCTTGTCGGACTTCTTTCTGTCCGAGTCGGCGGAGTGAAGAGTTTTGACTGAGAAGTAATCGGGTTGAGTCGTGTTCTACGAGAGTTGTGTGGAGAAGCTTTAGTTGAAGGTCATGTGGTCTGGCGTACCTTTCGGTCTCCCTCCTGGCCGACAGGCTTTGTCGTATCTATCTCCTCTGCCATTTGCTTTTCCCCTGTCTCCGCCCCCTTCCTTCCCTTCGAAGCAAATTCCTTGAACCCATGATGGGTCATGATGAATTTTAACTTGCTCAACCTTGCCAGAGCCCCCCCTCCTTCCTACGGGCTCCAGCTCGAGGAATGGCAAGATAGTATGGCGCTGAAGAATGTAGTGTGTGATTTTGTTAGACGTATTGCGGGCGAAGTATGGCGAAAGGACTGTCCATTGCCAGGACTCGAAGTTTCTCCTGTCTTGTTTACTCCAAGATTTGAAGCACGCAGTCGAGTGTCGGGTTTATCCTTCACACGGTAGCTCAAAGCGCTTCGAAACGGTGTGAATGACCGGAGTGAGGGCAGAATCAGAGACCCCTTCGTCGATAAATGCTTGGACCTTGTCTATTTTCTCCCCACACAACAAGATGATGGCGACGATCTTTCGGTATGTCACTTTGGGTTCCTTCTTCGTGTTGTTTGTTTCTTCCGAAACAATTCCGCAGACTTGTGAAGCGGTGATGCGTACTCGTTTCTCGAGGGAATCGCTGGTCGAGGGCCGGAAGTCCAAAAACTTTTTTGAAAGCGTCTCCGGATTGATCGATTCATGGATTCTTGTAGCTCTTGGACAATGACGTCTACCTTGATGAGCTCGTCAAGCTGAGACCTTGGTACAAACCCTTGAGTTTCCACCTTGTGATATTTGGGTTTCACGACAGCCCTGTGTATCTGAGACTGCAGACTTGTTGAGGTTAACTCGGAACTGGCACTGGATGCTTCTGACTTGGAAGAGGTTTCTGTGTCTCTGCGTCTTGAATACATTCCATCACCAAGATCCGTGATGACGGTGACGCTGGGCTCAATCAAGGCAGCGGGGGACCTTGGGATCTCTCCCTGCGTAAGGTCTGAGCCTACAATGTTGGCTTTATCTACAGGAAGAAGACGCTGACTTGTGTTATGTTGAAGCTTCAAATGGCCGTTTGTACTTTTGCCGGACTAGAGTGTACTTTTAGCAATAATACCTTGAATCGATACCTGGCTCACTAGGTAAATCAAATAGAAATAGAAGATGACGGGCTTACGATAATATCAGGTCCAAGACTGAAAACCTCCTCGTCCGCTTCGTCAGTACCAGCAAGTGTCGCGGTTCCATCCCGATCATTTTGGGTCAACCCCAGCAAAGCCTCGGGGAGATGTTCAAGACTGCCTCCATATAACATGGAGGGGCAGTTTGGCGTAACAGAACCATCGTTAGGCGTCGAAGGTCTCGGGCTGTGATCAAGTTCGCCTACCGCCTCTATATTGGCAATATCACTCGCCTTTGTGAGTAATTCCTCCAGCACTGATGGTTGACTTGGGTGGTTGAGGCGCGGCACAGGCTTCCCCGCTGGTGTGACGATGATAGGAATGACAACAGCGCCGGTGAGGGAGTCTGGAATATGTGGCATGTTTGCCTCTGGGGGCTCCTCATCGCCCCACAAATCGGTTTTGATAGGAATAGGTTTTTGCTCTCTGGAGCTTTTTGTTAGAGTATCTCTGAATATCATCAACTTTTACACATCTCTGCGGACGCCCGATACAATAGCGGCTGCTCCGTAGTCAGTTGACCTTAATCACTATTATCATCACTCTATCAAACTGAGTCCTGATCACATCATGGCTTCGAGCCCTATAACGCCAAGCGACGAAGCACCGCATTACGACCTATCCTCATCTTCGTCTTCGGAAGATGGTGAGAATGATCAATTGTGCAACCTGATTATGCAGAGGGAAGCCACCAGTTGTTTCGACGGGGGCGGCCACATATTCACCCCAGAAGGAACCCTCGACGAGCTGCTAACTCCAGATGTCATCAAGAAGGAGCCAATGCGTTGTGCCCGCGATCCTCAGAAGGCGGAACGTGATATAGATGTTCTTGTCACCTACATCGAACAAAAGGCCAAGAAGCTATTCGCTATTGTTGTTAGACAGATCAAGTTCGACAAGCCTCATTATCTCAACAAGACTATGCACCTCTTCAAGCATGGTCCCAACGGCGGACTTTCAGATAGGAACCTCCCCCTGCCACGTCCTGCAGACGGCGAGAAACATATTTTGACCTTATTCAACCCGCCCCCTGGTAAGGGGAAGATGATATGGACAGAACGGAATATTGGCGAGTTCTGTAGATATCAATGGGCAGTCCAGGTTCCTGTTTTTCGTGTCGCCACCAAGACATCTTTCAGTCTCGACATTCCTCGGGGTCCTTGCCTGCCATTCATTGAGAAGGACGTGTCAACACGCCAGAGTGGTGGGTTTGGTGAGGTGGTGAAGTGTCGAATTCATCGCAAACATCTCATCAATGAAGAGAACCCAGTAAGCTGATTCAACCTACCTGAAACTATCATGTCGAAACAGAAGTCTGATATTGCTGACACGCATACTCAAATTCAAAGAGCCTGACGTGGGGATACGTGGCCGTCAAGGAGATAGTGCCAAGAAATCAACAGGATCGTGCCAAGAAATCAACAGGATCGTGCCACCATGATTCAAGATTGGGAGCAAGAAGCTAGGACTCTGCAAGAGACAAACACCCTTGGCCAGGAGCACATTGTGCAGTTCATCACCGCTTTTCGGCGTTGCGGAGCCCATTACATGTATCTCATGTTTGAATGGGCTGATGGCGGGAACCTTCGGAATTTCTGGAAAACATATCCCCGACCAATGCCAGCGTCGCCCACGTCAACGCCCGTTCGAGACTCGCTTACACAGATTTGGATGCTCGCCCAAGCACTCGAGGCAGCCCATTATCCATCTGGGGATCGAAGGCGATTCCGTCACGGAGATTTGAAACCGGAGAATATCCTTTGGTTCAGGGACAACACAGGAGAAGGTGGTGGCATGGGTAAGTTCAAGATTGGAGATTGGGGGCTAGCAAAAGGGCATGACCTTGAGACGGAACTTCGTAGCAACAGAACATCAACTCCCTACGGAACACGACACTACGAATCACCTGAAGAGAAAACTGGAACAGACGTCCTAGCCACCGGCGGCAAGTGACGATCCAGATTGTATGACATTTGGGCAATGGGCTGCATCACGCTGGAGTTTATCATCTGGCTATTGTATGGCTCGGATGGCTTGGACCACTTCAATCAAAGTATCGGACATGACAGCCCGATGTATCAAACAACCACCATGGTTGAGGGGAAGGTCGCCAGGGTACACGACGTGGTGGTGCGGTGGCTGGATTACATGTCAGGCCTTCCAGCATGCGAACCAGGAAGCACAGCCATTGGATCTCTTCTGGAGGTTGTCAAGAACAATCTTCTAGCTGTCAAGCTACCCAAAGGCCTGGGCTCTATGACAGGTTCTCCTCGACGCCGCTCACTCAGCAACATGGCACCCAGAACCTCGGACGTCGATGTCATGCCCGCTTCGAGCTCCACGGCATCCTTAGAGGCCAACATGGCCCCGGGTTCGATCCCCGCAATCAAAATTTCGGAACATGTGGACGAGAAATTAACCGAAGATCTGGAGAACATCGGGATTTCTGCTGGGCAAGGGCGGGCTCGCGCAAATGACCTTGTTTTGCTGATGGATCACATCATGCTGGAAGAAGACACCTCAGACAGTTATTGGTCCATTCAAGATTTTGCTGATTTAAGGTTACCTCAGCATCTCTCAGGTCACAGGCGGAACGAACACCAAGCGAGTATAATGGTTGTCAGCACGCGGCACAACGATGAAGGCACCAAGACTTCAGTGCCAGGCTCTACCGCGAAGCAAACGGTCTTTTTCCCACGTCCTGCCAATATCACCCAGAGTTATCTATTGGCTCCAGAACGTGTCGACTATGGCAGTCCACAATTCGATGAATTTTGGAAGCGCAGTGTGGATAACAAGCTCGCCGCCGTCTTGTTTGACATCTACCGTCGCTACCCGGATCCATCGTCACTCAGAGCCGAACCAACCCGCAAACTCTGTGGAACATGTCAATGCTCTGAAAGACTACTCCGTGAACCAGTTTTCAGCGAGGAATACAACCTAGGAACACTCAGATATTCCGCCGAGCAAGCGAAGTGTAACCTATGCGCGTTGCTCTGGGCGGCATGCCAGCAAACGGCACGGCCTCCGCCAACTACCGCCCGCTTTGATCGCAAAGGCTCCTACATACACATCAACTCCTCCGGCGGACCTGCTCTTTCCATATCCGTAACACCCTCTTTCAGTCTCCCATCAGAAAATGAAAACAGTGAGATACAAGTCGGACTTGTGCGGCTACCGCCCCTCAATAGTGATGCTCATTTCGAAGTCATCCGACAGTGGCTCGCAGACTGCGACGAGAATCACGGCTGTATGACAACTGATTCACATAAGCCCATATCAGCCACTCGATCACAACTACTTCCCACGCGCGTCATCGACGTAAGCCCTCCTGGCTCTGCTGATGTCCGCCCAGTGGAAACAGCCCGAGGATCGACCGGACGCTGGATAGCAGTCTCGCACCAATGGGGCGCCAAACCCTGCACCGTCAAGTCCAACCTTGCCTCTCACCTGAAGGGCATCCCCCTGTCTTCGCTCCCTGCCACATTTGCCGACGCGGTAAAAGTGACACGTGCCCTTGGGTGCCAGTACCTCTGGATTGACTCCATTTTTGTCGTTCAGAAGGAGGAGGATGACCCAGGAGACTTCAACAAGGAGATGAAAAACATGGAGCAGTATTACTCTGGGGCATACTGTGTTCTGGGCCTCAGCGCGGGCGAGGGACACGGGGCTGGGTTTCTAGCGGAGAGAAAGAGAAGGGAAGTGGTGACGTTTGAAGGTGGAGGTGGAGGCCAGTTTCACATTGCGGAAGCAATAGATGATTTTGGGAAGCATGTTCTTCAAGGGCCGCTCAGGAGTCGGGGGTGGGTGTCGCAGGAACACGCTTTGGCGAGGAGAACGGTGTTCTTTACGGAGGCTCAGACGTATTGGGAATGCGGAGAAGGGTTAGGCGCGAGACGGGCACAAGGATGAATAAGTAAGTATCACTCAGCAGCCATTTGAGGGAGGGATCTCATGATAGAGGCTAACCGATACTGTTATCAGCACCCGGGCAGCCTTCCTGGGCGATCCCAAGTTTCCGTACCTCCTTAATGAATGTTGACCAAGGCGAAAAGATCCTACACTGCCAAGACCTTTTCAAGGTCTACTCACGTCTAGGGCTGACCAACAGCTTTGACCGCCCAGCAGCCATCGACAGCCTCCAGTCTCGAATCTTACGAGCCCTCAAGGCCAAGGGCAGGTTCGGTATCTTTGACGAGGGCAAGTCTTTGGGTCTTTTGCGGCGTAGTCTACTGTGGCAGCGGGATGATGGTTCCGATGATGGCATCAGCACCAACACAGAAAAGTTGATACCCATCATCTTTCCCCCAGACACGGCCATCTCTGCGGTGCCGTCGTGGTCGTGGATGAAGTACGAGGGCGGGATCAAGTATGTGAATGTCGTGTTTGATAGTGTGGAGTGGGAATGGGTTGAATCACCCTGGTTTAGGACGAGGCATCGCCAACAGTCTGAGAGGAGACCAAGGGGCAATGATGTCACTCTGGTGACCAAGGTACAAGATGATGGTAATCGGTGTGGAGAGGGAAATATCATCTTGGATTGTCCTGGACAATCAAGCCCACATCTGCCACACAAGTGTGTGGTTTTGGGAAGGCAGAAGCACTTTGACGAGAGGAATGGGAGAAAGCAGCTTTGTTATGTTTTGATACTGCGTGAGACGGGGGGCAGCTTCATGCACCCAGGACACGGGAAGCTTAAGATTTATGAGCGAACTGGTGCTGGGAGTCTACCAGTCACATGTTTGGATGGTGGAAGAGTAATGGTCGCGATTCAATAGGGAAAAGCTGAGGTGAATCACAGAAACCATACAAGACTGTGGCATACCAGCTTACCTTAACTAGATGGCAGGCGACCCTGATTTCAATGTGTTTCATTGTCTCCCAAGTTACTCACTTGTTAACTTCCTACCTACAATCACAACTATACAATAAGCAGTTCCTTGACAGAAATTTGGATGAGTGGTAACACACTAAAGCAACAATTGTTTGTGACATGTTCACCGATTCGGCCTGTGTAGGAAGTCGAAGATAGCTAAACGCTGGCCATATCCAAGACCCAGCTGAACTCACTCACCATGCTGTCAAGGCAGACTTGTTGTGGTTTAACTGAGGCTGAGCTCAGATAGCTCCTTCAACTGTTCACCAGTCCTACAGCTTGTCGTGCCACCTGAAACCGCATGCACCTAACCGCCGTGCTAAGTCCAGCCACAATCCTGAGTCAATCCTAGGTCTTCCTTTGACAGAATTGGCCAAAGACAAAGGGATAATCAAGGCTGACAGTTAAATAGGACGTCCACATACCGTGCATCTGCATGTGCAGTCCTCATGCACCGAGGCCCGCAGCCCCTCCTTTGTGCGACCACCGACCTGAGCCTCATCATGTCCTCAAAACCGCAATTGTTCCCAGTCTTCCTCCAGTTTATGAAAGCTTCCTCATCCCATGCTCCCAGTTTGACATCCACTGGAGATATCACATCTATCAACATCTTCTATCGCAAAACACCAACTTTCATCCACCTTACAATGGCCTTCCCCAACATCCTCTCCTGCCTCTGCGGCCCCACCTCAGACGACCATCCATCCCACCACGACGAGAAATCCCCCCTCTACCCCTCCAGCACCCCATACACCGACCAACCCAAACCCCAACCCATACCCCCCTCTCTTTCCCCCTCCCCTTTGATCAACGACATCCTCACCCTCCTCCTCACCACACCCCTCCCCATCACCCCCTCCGCCTCCCAATCCCGAATCGGCACCACCCTCGACCTCCACACCACCTCCTGGTCCGAATACCTCGCCGAAAAGATCCTCCATGCCCTCTCCGACCTCCTCGCCACCGCCACCGATCCCGAGTCCCGCAAGTCCTGGGGCGAGGCCCTCTCCCAAGCCTACGACACCTCCATCACCATCGCCGAGGAGCTCTTCAATGACCTCGTCGAGTATGTCAAGGGCCACCCCTACGAAATCGCTGCTACGGTGCTCCTGTCATTGGTGACATTTGGGGTTTTGGTCCGTCTTGCTCCACGGGTGCTGGTGCTGCTTGGTTTCAGCGCCGAGGGTCCGGTGGAGGGGAGCTGGGCGGCTTGGTTTCAGAGTACCTATGGAGGATACGTACCCAAGGGTTCGCTGATGAGTTACTTGCAGAGGCTGGGGATGACGTGGGAGTGATCTGATTTGTGCCGGTTAAAGGGAGTCATTGACGGGAAGGGGTTCATGTTGATGTTCTTTGATTTTGACGAAGAAATTCGCTTCCTTTACTCGAAGTGTCAGATGCTGACGTGCTGTTATAACTGTGTATTCCGGGTTGGACTTCAGTGCCAGATCCTGATGGTTGAATTAAAACCTCTTGGAGTCTTTCTCTGGTTTAGGAGTTCTCGGTTCAAGCTTTTCCACTTGGAAAGACCTTTTCTCCAACGCGTCTGGGTCAAGCGTGCTGTTCCCATCATACTGCCGATAGGCCTTCAATGTAGACTCGGTGAGAGGGACGTAGACTTTTCGGATGAGGTTTCTGATTGCCGGGACGGGTTTCGGAACCGGGGGCTTGTCCTCATCCTCGAGAACGACCCCTGATTCTGAAACGGGTAGCTCGTCTTGTTCTTCTTGGGGGATTCTTGACACTAGTGCTTCATCTTGTTCTTTTTGGACGACCTCCGGGCCACGCGGTGTGGTGGCCTCACGGGTGACGTCCTGTGGATAAAAATGCGGGATCTTTCGAATAGGTATCCCGCTCTCAGTTTGAATATCATCAAACGACTGCCGGGCGTTTGGCTGATTTTTGCGCGGCTTGAAGGGTGAGTACCACATGTGCTCGGGTCCCACCTCGATGTTTGCAAACCACTCGTGCTCCAAGGCCTCGCGTGCCGTGATTCTCTTGCTTGGATCCAGATGAGTCATCTTGGTGACCACGTCCACAAACCCAAGGTCGACGTGATTCTCCAGCCCGGGCAAAGGCTTCCGAAGACCAAAGGTCGTTTCTTTGACGAGTTTGTTGAGGGGGCCGTACCACTGGTTAGGTTCGTCTTTGACTTGTTCGAGCAGCCCCATCAACGCATCCGCATCTCCGAAATGGTTGAACCATATCTCGAGTTTGGCCAGTTGTTTCTGTGTCGGGACACCGCTGGCGAGTCCGCCCAACGCCGCGAGTCTCTTCTGTGGGAATCCGGTGTCGGCACACTTGAGGTTGAGGTTGTTGAGCATAAAGTTGACAGACGTGAGGCCAAATGAAAACACGTCAGATGGCCTGGCTTGGCGACCTCGGATCCAAAACTCGGGACTCTTCCAGGGCAAATCTTCGATGCCGAGGCGATAATGATCGATACGCTGCTTAGAAAGGTAGGGTAAGACGGCGTCCTCAAAGCGACCGAGCTGGACCTTGTGGACGCCATTGGATGGACTGGATCCCAACTTTGGACCGTAGTCGACAAGAATGGCACTTGGTCTGATATCTGCATTTTTTGGTCAGCCTTGGATCGTGGCTCTAGAGACGGCAGAACGTACTAAGATGGGCGAGATCTGTGTTGTGAAGCGCCGCCAGGCCAGTCAGAGCACGTTTGAGGATTTCCTTGCGTGTTTCGTATGGTAGCCCAGGATGCTCGCGGATTAGACCGTTGACATTATACGGAAGGGTGCGATATATCAGAAGCTGCTCGTCACTGGCGACGTCGTACAAAGTCTGCAAGTTCGGGTGCTGTTGAAGCATCTGAGATGCTCCAAGCAAGTGCCTGACTTGCGAGTACCTTCGTACTTCTTTAAGAACAAACGTTTCTTTTAGGCCCTCCACCCACTTTATCGCTTGGTATGTCCGGCATACTGGCCCTCTTGGTTTCCACGTGGAAACCTGTGTTATCTCGTACTTGTCAGCCCTCAACCCCCAAACCACGTCACCCAGTGCCTGTGGCGGACGTTCGACTGGTGGGAGTTTGTTGGAGTTTGGCTCGGATGCCTGGGTATGCTGAAAGCGACACAAGGTTCTGCCGCGATATAGGACATGATGTGTACGCCGCACCCCAACTGGGGTCTGTGCTTGTATAGGCCTCATGTTTGTGAATGATGTTTGATCATTTTATTTCGTAGATATAGAGAAACAAATGTTCGAGATATCAACGAATGGGAAGAAGCGTCCGTTGCAAATTCTTGCTCCACTTCTATCCGCCAATCGTTTCGCAAGATAAATCCACCAGCAAAACACCTGCTCGCAGCTGGTGATGGAGTTATAAAATAAAATACTTCCAAAAAAACATACAACACCGGGGATTCCCCAGTGGTCACCCACCTGAGTACTGATCCGGCCCTTGGCAGCTTATCTAGGGGAGAGCGGACGGGATCCCGAGCTTTCTGCCAGGTATGGTCGTAGGTGACAGAAGTAGTAGAAATTTGGCGTTATCAGGAATGTGGAGAGTTGGGTTCAGGATGGTCAACACTCTATTCAAGGAACAACGGGCGCGTTCCCCTTATTTATACTGTTCTTGAGTATCTGATGCCCAGCCAGCCTTGCCCTACTCGCCATTCTCACTCTACATCCCAAGTACCCTGCTCCCCATACCCCAACTCATTCCCATACCCACAGTATAACCACGTCAGCTTCTCCTCCTCATTCGAAAGATCGATATCGATCCATCGCCAGGCAGATTCCCTCTCATCCAGAGAGGGGGGAGCGACCCAAAGATCAGTCACGTAGCAGACCTAGCACGTCTGTTCTCTTGTGAACAGCGAGGTGAACAGAGCTCACATTCCGGACATGAGTCGGTGTTGTAGCAAGATCAAGACGGGTTTGGCCGACGTGAGCTCTTCTGCCGTCGAGGTAGGCCAGACCGAGGCCTTGGATTTGGGAGTCCAATGGGTCACAGGTAGGGCCTGGCGGGAATCGGTAGGGGATTACCTCTGCAAGGTTGGCAAAGGCCGTGCCGTTTCCAAGTCAGTGAGAGAATTCGTTTTCGGGGTCATCCGGATGAATGCCGTTGAGTAGGGAAGTTGGCGGTGGGATCCAAGGGCCGTGGGTTGGCGTGCTGGATTTTGGTGTGGCGAGGTGTTTTATGCCGGTGCGGGAGAGGGCGAAGTAGGCGTGGACTGGGCGATTTTCATTGAGTGGGCCGACAATTCTCGACCAATTTATTTGAGTGTTGGTGGTCATAGGTGGTCCGATGATATAATCTATTTCTTTCCTGGTTTGGATCTTGAGTATTGGATTGTAGTTAGTACGTAGACGCTAGACGTACCGGGGGAGAGGGTAGGATTGGATCACCTTACCCAGAGACAAGAGTCGATCTTATCACAGGAATATGGCATCCAAATGCTGGTGATAAATTCGTCGGGGTCGAATGGAACATGAGTTCAGACAGGAAAGTCAAACATTTGTCCGCATTCCCTGTACATATTGACTGGGACATCTTCCCCCTTGTGATGCTTGTGAAGGAAGATAAATTCGCCTGACCAGCTGAAGGAGTACCCATTAACATCTGGTCCGTTGATTTGGGAAGGAAGTATCCGGACAATCTCCTCTTGTGGCCTGTCGGATTTGGGTTCAGTCAAGTTATGGATCTTAAGCGAAGCGATCTCCTCGAGATGGATGGGCACCGGCCAAAGATCATGTGTAATGCTGGACGAAGAAGCCGTGCGAATTCTTCGAACTTTGAGGCCCTTTTTGTTATTGGAAACTGTCAGCATGGTCTTAGTTCAACAGTAGACTGGAGGAATAAACACCATACATCATACTCTATCGCCAGTGTCGGAGGGAATGGCGATAAAACCCTCCACCATGCCCCTTCTTTTGCATGTATAGATGTTGATGATGACTGCAATTGTTTCTCTTTGGAGTTAGGAAACACCAAGTTTCTAACCCCAAGTTGATCTTCCAACACGCACAGAGCATCAGCATCAGACGTCATGGCTGGATCAAACAATTTGCGATGATGCTCCTCTTTCTTGTTCGACAGATTATAGACATACTCAACACCCCCAATATCAATATACCGAGCCCAGATCGTCCTCGAGGTCTCCAATTGCTGATTGGCACTTACAGCCCGGCGACTGCTAGGCCATAGCGCGTGAAGTCTGCCGATAGAATATTCCCGAACTAGATACGGGCCAATCATGAGACAAATCTCATATGGCAGAAAGCCCCAAATAATATCAATCTTTCTCGCAATGACCTCCTCCATCTTCTTTGGTCGTCTCAAGTCATAAGACGACGTTGTCTCGAACGAGAACTCCACAGCCCTGAAAGACTCAGGCGATGGGCAAGTCTTGCCTTTATGACCGAACGACTGGCCAGCATAGTCAAAACATCCCGCATGATAACCATTTGCCGCGCCTCTTAGGTTAGCCTGGTCATGAGTACAACTCAGACTAAAACAGGGTCTAAACTCCTCCCTCAGTTCCCTCTGCCCGGTCACCTGGACACCTCGTGCACGATGTTGGTTATCTCGTTTACAAACGGACGAGATACTCGGGAGCTTCCAGGAGCTGGTATAGGTGTTAGCGATGTGTTCACTGTTGTTGCCTTCATTTTCAGGCTGCTGCTCACCTACCTGAAGCAACCATCATCTCTTCATCCTCAATCGGGAATGTGCAGAGTCGGCATCGTGGAGGGACACAGTAACCGACCCACTCATCATCCTCAGGATGATGGCTTCCACCATCTGATACGAAGCTGG
The DNA here is from genome assembly GCF_000226545.1 of Podospora anserina S mat+. Classification (NCBI taxonomy): domain Eukaryota; kingdom Fungi; phylum Ascomycota; class Sordariomycetes; order Sordariales; family Podosporaceae; genus Podospora; species Podospora anserina. The sequence continues at coordinate 1,683,519 of NW_001914857.1, forward strand.
ATCCTTGTCGACGATGACATGATGTTAGCAGATTGAAGGCGGATGAGAGAATAGAGGACATGGAAAGAAAGGCGAGAATGTCAATCTTCAAAATAAAGTTGGTTGAGGGAAGTGAAGGCAACCAAGACCTAGATGTCGATGAAGATATCAGTTATCCTGGGTGATGTACATATGCTCGCCTGCCACCTCATCCAAGCCACCGGCCTAGACACTGCCAAGGTGTAGCCTCCCCTCAGGTGTGTCCAAGACAAACTAGCCGCGGAGGCTGTGGCAGTCAATGAACTCGAAAATAAGAGCAAGGTAGACCGCCTTTTCCCGCTACCTAACTACTGTCTGTGTTTGTTGCCTACTTATTGTGTTGGCGAGGTGGAAATGAGAGCCCCACTTCTACACCACACTCCTCCTGCTCGGTCTCATATTGCAATCAGTTCACATCGAGACAATCGCCGAAAGAACAAGGAGAATTCCACAATCTGCTTTTCTATTACTACCTAGATTTAGTAACTCCACGGTACGATATTACCACAAAAACAGCAAAACATCACAAACTCCTAGTCCCATGCTTCCTGTGTTGAGTTTCAGGCCCTTGGTATCCTTAATCCCAGGTTATTCCAAAATCAGCCCGACAGAAAGGAAATGTCCCACCCTGGATCCCTCTCTACCCATGACTGCTCTTCGACCCATGATCCTCCTCTCCAGTCTCACCGTACATCTCGCGCTAAAAACAAAGACACAGTAATCAGCAAATCATGTTCTCATTTCTTCATGTCCCCAAGAAGCCCTCATTCTGGATGATGATACCGCTCCTCCTCCTCCTCCTCCTCCTCCGCCTCAGTCCCCTCACTGATCGCCCCCATAATACCACCACCACCACCCGCAACCTGCACATACCCATACGCCAGGTCCGGCCCCAACACCTCCGTAGGCGGCAGCAGCGGCGGGTACTCTCTCGGCGGAGGGGCAGGAGGCAGCGGGGGCAACGGCCGGTCCAGCCTCAGAATCTCATCATAAGGGGACAAGGGATCAACGCCAAACTCATGGGAATGAAAGCCTACCATTGCCCTCGCCATCCAGGCCAAATCCTCCGCCCTCGTCGCCTCCGACGACCCCCCATCCATCTCACCCGACACCACAGCATTCTCATCCGTAGCAGCCGGCGAATAAAGTGACCTCACACTCTTCAAACTCCTCCCACTGCTGCTCAACCCCCCCGGGCCCCGACTGCTGCTCGGTCGAGCAGTCACACTCGGCCTCCCCAAACTACTCGGCAACGACTTTGAGCTCCCACTCCCCTTCTTAATAGTCGAATACCTCGACCCCGTCCAAACACTTGCACTCCCCTCCTCCACACTGCTCGCCATCTTCCCATACGCATAACTGCTCCTCTTCTCAAAATCCGCCGCCGCCACCGCCGCCGCAACCGCGCTCCGCCTCGGCCCGTAATCCGAACAAGAATAATGCCCCGGCGCCGACGACCCGTCCGGAATGTGAAACCTCTTGTCAAACCGCGAGACCGCATAGACATACACCACCACCAGCTCAATCCCAAAATTAAAACAATAATACGGCGCCTTGCCGTGATACCAAGCCGGGTTGTTCACCGGCCTAGGATAATACGCAATCACCGCCCTGAAGATGGCCCCCGCCGCCAGCAACAAAGCAGTAAACGTCAAAAGCGCAAACTTTGTCCGGAAGTGCCCCTCCCCAAACTTGTCAATCTTGGTCCGTCTCGGTACAACCGCCGCCAGCGTCACCAACGGGATCGGCAAAAACGCAAAGACGGCCAGGTACGTCGCGCAAAAGAGCTGAATGTTCCGATCAATCATCCTCACCCCCGGGTCCTGCGTGAAAAAGCTCTGGACCGTCACGCTGATAACCATGACGAGCAACGCAATCAGACTCCCAAACAGGACCCTAAACAGCCAGGTGATGCTCTTACTCCAGCCAAAAAAGGGATGATAGGCCCGGATGATTCTTTGCGCAAAAATCAGGTTGGTGATGAACAAGATGAGCACCCCAGCCGCGGTGAAGATTTGCGAGGCAATCGCAACGTTGACGTCCCTCGGTTTGGACGCCCAGACTATTCTCATGGATAGGGCGACGATACGCGCCATGCAGAAACCGAAGAGCAGGACCGAGAAAAAGAACTTGTACGATCTCCGACGGTTGCGCTGGAAGATGGTCATGTTTGTTGCCGCGCCTGCTACGAAGAGGGCGAGGAAGATGGCGCAGATGGGGATGTCGGGAGTGAGGCCGGGGACACCGCCCGAGGCGGCGGTGGGGGGTGGGAAGGGGCCATTGCCTGCGATTCGGGGCTAGAAAAGAGATAAGTTGATGTGAGAATACCCGATCAAGACAGGAAGCAACATACCGCTCCCGCCCCTGTAGCAGCCGGTGCAGCCGGTGCAGTTGACGGCGCCGTCGGCGCGGCATAAGTAGAATTGGACATTCCTGCCCTCCTTCACCGTATCTAGTCCACTCAGGACTTTGATATCATCCAAATAAAAAAAAACAATAAGAAAGCAGTAAGAAAGCAGTAAGAAAGCAGCACCACTGAACGAACGATTGGCCTCGGGGAACCGAATTACCTAGAAACTCGCCAAGCTCTCTGTCCCAATGTATATATGAACTTGTAGGGACGATCAACACGGCTCAAAATAAATCGCCAAGATGCGAGAGAACCCAGAATCAGAAAAGAGGAAGAATGAAAGAGTAAGAGGGAAAGAACGGGTCTCGAATCGGTAGACGGATTTCAACTCACCGGGCGCCCACGCCTCGATCTCTGACCCGAGATGCAGATTGCGTTCGTCCCCGCCTCAAAACAGAGGGTGAAGGAACCAACACGTCAACCTCTTCTTCTCCTGCACGCCCGAACCACGAAACCTTCAGCACGAAAAGAAAATAAAGGAGCGAACAATGCAGCTAGAAAACCCAACAACAAAAACCTGTAACCGAGCAGCAGGAAACTAGAGGGCTGGGGACACTGTCAAGGTATAAGAAGCAGGCCGTAGCGGCGATCGGCGGCGCTTCTTTGCTTGTTTGTTGACATCCATCGTTGCTCTCCCCGTCGGATGCTACTATCCCGGCGGTTGCGTTCGAAAATGCTCTGGGTTCAGGCTTGTTTAGCGGGTCAGGTTGACCCAGGGACCTTTCTTGAGAGATAGGCCTCCTTCAGTGTTCAGACACTCATTGCAGAGGAACCGACCGCTCGGTTTCATGTTAGCCGGTCTTAGCTCTCCCGGAAACAGAAAGGCTTGCCCTAATCATGGTTAGCAATCCGTCCAGAAGAGCTCATTTTGTTTTGCTGAAAAGAGTATTGAGGGAGCAAGAGGAAGCTTGCCAACGGTGGTGTTGACGAGGCGTGACGATACCGTGTCTTCATACCAGTATCTCGGGCTCCCAATTAGCACGACCGGTCTCGAGTTAGGTCTCGCGCGGTCCTCTGTTCGCATAACGGTCTGGTGTTTGTGGTATGATTTGACTTCGGACGGATCGAACCCGAGGCTGCAGACGGCATGAGAAAGCCTCGGCCAGCGAGAAGCTGCGGCTGGCGTCGGTGTTGTTCATCAGCTACATCGCTCGTTGCCCAGAGTAACCGGACCGCCGGGTTTGAAAAGACCGCGCGCTGTCCTGCTGGAAATGGAAGTCAAGGTTGCGACTTTGGCCAAGATGAGGATGAAGAGCAACTCCCTCCCAAGTTCATATTTCGCTGAAAACCTTGATCTGTACCTTCCGTGTTATCCAGCACGCCTTCCATACCTATCAAAGATCCTCTTCCACTTCCCCCTCTTCCTCCACAAACCCTCAATGCGGATGTTCTCATGGTGATTTCCCTAGGACTGTCAAACTTCCATCAGGCAATCCCGTTATCAGAAAGACCCCTGGATATGGTGTTGATGCTTGAACTGCTGTTATTCAAGCCCATGTGCATGTCCTGGAGGCCTTCAGCAATATCGCCGGGTTATTTCAAACTAGCTGTACTCATCCTATATCTTTGATCAAACACGAGAGAGACTTTTGCCTGTTTATCGCCCTGTAATAACTTCCGTCAGTTGGGTTATCAGCTTTGTTTCATTCTGGATAAACATACCATATACGCCTAGCCCCATTCTCTTTTCGAGATTCCTCGTCTTCGTTTCCTCACAAACATCTTTCATCACTTTTCACTGCAAAAGCCAAAGTCCCAAGGTTGAGAAAAAAATGCCCATTCACCTGGCCAGCCTAGTCTAATCCCGTTCTTCTAAGTGCTGCAAACGAGATGTGAAGATGGGATGCACCTATTCAAGTCACTTCGCTACCGTGACCACCGGATGTGAAACTGAAACATGTGCCTGTTTTTCCTTGTGCTCAAGAGACAAGTCGGACCATCTTGCAGTTGATACAATGGGCATTGTAGTCTGTCAGCCGCCTCCAAGTGATCCTCGCTTTTCGCTCTCCGACCTCGACGGGTATTCTGACAAGTGAACCATGGAATTGTATCAATAGACGCTTTGCCTCCCTTATTAGTATGCAATCACCGCAGAGGGAACTGCGATGCTCCAAGTCTAGGTCAGCTGATCAAAGGAAGTAATCCGGAGTCCCTGCGTGCCGTCATTAGCATGGTTCAAGATTGAGGTCAAAGGGGTTCCTTACGGCGAGAGACCATAGGCTCACCGGCCCGAGGGCAGGGATCAAATTGCAAGCTGTGAAGTGTTAGTGTTGCTCTCCACTCAAACTTGCTCTGCAAGAGCACATACAATGTGTATTTCAAGTGTTCGTCAATCTCCATTATCGCAGCTTGGTTACCACATCTGTAGCAGTAATTGGGCGCTGTGGCATATTAGTAACCTGTCATTCCCCAACCAAACCGAGAGCAGCCCAAACGAAACCTACCAGAGAAGATTGTGACAACATTTCGGTCTTGTGACCAGTTGTAACCTTCCATCACAAGCTGATGCGCGCGGGCAATCAGCGTCAAGCCGTTGTTGTGGTTGAAAGCCTCCGAGATATCCTGGCCGAACGTATACCCGGCGCCACGGGGGGAAATACCCCAGCCGCAGCGGTCATCAGGGTCCGACCAAAGGAGATCGCACATGGGGCCCTCATGAGGCACTTCTTGAATCCGATCGAGAGCTTTGATGTTATCGAGGGTATCGATACTAGGCGAAAGACCGCCGTGCAGACAGAAGATCTGGTTATCGATGAGAGCGGTGAGGGGGAGATAATCGAAGAGATCGGTAAAGTACTTCCAGACATTAGCATTACCGTACTTGCGAAGGCACTCGTCGTAGAAGCCGTAGACCTGGGTGATCTGGCGCGACTCGTGGTTGCCTCGGAGGATGGTAATTCGTTTGGGGTATCTAATCTTGAGCGCGACGAGGAGGGTGACCGTCTCGACCGAGTAGTAACCTCTGTCGACATAGTCTCCTGTAGACAACCAGATGTGTTAGAATCAGGACTGTCATGGTCGCCTGCCGAGGCATTGCGAAGCGAGGGTCGAGGGTGCCATACCCATGAAGAGATAATTGGTGTCGGGGTTGGGACCGCCAATCTTGAACAACTCCATAAGATCGTGAAACTGGCCGTGGATGTCACCGCACACCGTGACGGGGCATTTCTATCCATCCAAACAAAACATAAGCCTTGAACGCTACAGATGTGATGGCGGGAAACTTTAGGGGTAGATCGGATATACATACGACAGGTTGTACGTTGGATTCTCCCTGGAGAACCTCACGTGCCTAAAACCGTCAGACCGTCAGCGACTATTTCATCGTCATTGTGTGGTGTGGCCATCAAGGTGTATCGACATGTGCACGCGACCACAGGCTCCTTTGGCAGATGGTGGTAGGCTGCAAGGTCGGTAGCCAAGGCGGGGAGGGGCCATGGTCGGCGCGCGCGGCGACAGAAAGGGGGAGGGGGCAGCAGAGGTAGAGAAAACAATCCAACGGACCTTCTCGCACAATCTGTGCACATCCGACTCGGTCAGCTGCTTGCAGGCCATCAGGCTCTCGATCCAACCATCCAGAGTAGGGATGGTGGTTTCCTGAACCTGGACGGGTGGCAGGTCGGTGGGAGCGCGCCCGACATCCTCCATGGTCGTATCCATTATGACGATTGCTCTGTAAACTCTAGAAGACGGTGTCGATGGTAGTGGGTGTGCTCGACAACAGAATGGTGATGATGCTAATTGCAGTGCGGGAATGCTGGGAGTGCTGGGAATGCTGGGGGCAGTGTGGTTCGCGAGAGAGAACTGGAGGTAGCAACGCAATGACGTTAGGTTGCGAGTCCACAGGCGCGGCGCGGCTTGCTCTCCTCTCTGCTGGGCTCAAAATTGGGCAGGTGGTGGTGGGTAGGTAGGAGAGAGCTGGTGGCAAGTCGCAGTTGAGGCTTCTCCAACAAAGAATCAAATGGCACGCAGCTCGGGGGTCGGCCAAAAACACGTCGCTTACACCGTTAATAACAACACAAAGTGGGGGAGAACGGTACAGAGGGTATATCAGCGGGCAATCGTGAAGTTGTTCCGCGCAAAAGAGAGAGGTGCTGTGCTGTGGAAATTGCGGAGAGGGCGCTTGTCAGCTCTGGGCTGCCACCAGCTGCAAGGCCCAACGCGGGTTGGAGGTGGGATGTTAGGTGAGCATTCCTGGACTTGCCCCACCTCCTTATTCCCAGCAAGGCGGTGAGTCGTCTAGCCAATCACGGTGCATTATTCATTGCTTGACAGGCAGCTCACTCAGCCTTGTATATATTGCCCTGATTGTATGTTTGTGTATCTTTCTTGTTCCAAACCCATTTTATCTCACAATAATAAGTCTACATTATTTTTCATTACCACTACAACCACACCAAAAACCCCCCAAACACACCTCAGGAGATAAACAAATCCCCCATACACCTATTAGGCTTAAGACAAGCCCAAGCCAACCGGCCCGTTAGAGCCACTCTCGGCCCCGGTCTTGACATTCTGTCCGACTAGATTGCGAAAATCCAGGCCAACCTCAGACAGCATGTCGGAATGTTCCTTTGCCCGATCCATGCATTGAACCCACACCTCGTCGCCTTCTTCGGTACTGCTGAGCTGCCGAGCAAGGATTCCGTTGAAGGCATCCACTTCCTCCTTGGCCCACTTGACACATGCGCTCATCATGGGAGGCGGGAAACACGCCTGGAAACAGCTGACGGTGTTTCGTATGATGGTGAAATAAACAAATGAGATCTCCCAGATGTACAGATGCAAGTCGCCCTTGAAGATGCATTGTCTGTGTCATGATTAGCTGCGTAATCCAAACATTTCTCTCCATTAAAATCGACTTACCTAGATCGCTTTTGGATTATCTCACTGCGGGCCTCCAGATACGCCTCTCTGGCACGGTCTTCAAAACCGAGGCGCGTTAACCAAGAAACATTCTGCTTGGTCTTCCGCTGGTGGTGATGCGTGGAAGTGAGCTCACGGGCAATCAAGGCCGCCAGCTTGGCACACCTCTCCTCAACTTTGAAGGTAATAAAGTCATGCGCAATGGCGTTCTTACGTAGACCCAACGCTAAGCTCTTCAACTTTTCGATGCGGGCGACTGCCAGTTCAATCTGCTGGAGAGCGATATTGATATCCAGCTCATCCATCTCGCTCTCGACCCAGCGAAGGTTCTGCTGCTTCCCATCCACCTCAATGAGCATATCCTTGATATCGGACAGCGTCTCGAGCAGCTCAGTCTTTTGCAAGAGACCAGGATCGCGCGACGCAAAATAGTTGATGGTCTCCTTGGCCTTGTTGGTGGCTTCTCTTTCAGACTGGAGGTTCCTGCGCAATTCCTCCACAGTCTTGCGAATGTTGAGAATCAGCGTTCCCTTTTCAGGATCTTCCGGTTTCTCTGTCCGGTAAATAAAAGACTCGTTTCCTCCACCGCCGCGAACCATGATGGCATCAGCCAACTTGTTCCTACCAGCTGACGAATCGCCTGTCCCAGCCATATCCACCACCTCCACGTCCAACAAATGCGAGCACCGGTCAGCCACCAGCTTCGTCATTGGACCCCTCCCATCAGCCCCCCCAGGTCCATCCGTCTTCCGCTTCTTGCGAGACGCGATTAGTAGGTGGTCGTTCAGGAGGAATATTTGCATAGACCGTCTAGATTTGTAGGTCGCATTATCGAGCTCTACCCACGGACCTGCATTTTGAACAACATGACGACCAGGGACGTTTGGTAGAAATTTCTGAGAGCCTTCTACGTTCTTGTAGAGCGCTTGCATCTGCGCGCTCCAGAGTGCCGTTCGATCAGCGACAGAGCTGCGCTTGTCCCGCTTGCTGAGCCCTGAAGGTATCTCATTGTTGAAGCTAACGGGTTCGGTACTGTTGGAAGCCGAGCGAAGTGCTGTGGTGTTGGTCTTTAACTCCGACATCAGGTTCTTGAGAGTGCGCATCTCGCCCTTGAGCTTCTCGGCCTCCTTGCTGATTTTGATGAACTGTGTGCGGTTCTGGTAGACATTTTGCTGCAAGTCAATCGAGGCGCGGCTCTTCAGCTGGCGCAAAGCAATCTCATACTCGCGAATCTCGTCCTCGGTGGCCTCACTAAGGATCTCGGCGACATAGTTCTCGACAACAAGGTTCGGATCTCGAAGAGCCCTGACATCGACTTCGGGTGTAGCTCCAACCTTTCGACCACTCTCACCTCCTCTAGACGGTGGGGGCCGGCGGTCTTGAGCCTGGGCTTGAACATACTGGTCGAGGTTGCTAAGAGCTGGCATCGGGTTGGCGGTTGGATCGAAATCGGTGGGGAGTTGGTTGAAGCGGGTCGAGTATCTCCGTTTTACAAGATCGGACGTCTTATTTTCCAAGCAGGCTGTCAGTCAGGGAGCACAGAAATGTAGTACCAAAGCGGCTGCGAACTCACCTTTCCACTGCTCTGCGGCGGGGGTCGGGGCCGAGCAGGCGGGGCCTCTTCCGCGATGGACCGGGACCCGGACCTCTGAGAGCTCGCATCATTTTGCTGCAAGATTGGCCCGGAGATCTTGATGGGGGCTGCCTTGTTCTTCCTCTTTCCGCCGCTTCGCAGCGATATCTTGAGCCTATCCCGATCTTCAGACATGGTGGGCGATTGGCACAACAACAAGGGATAAAAGTACAAGCCAAAGCCAGAAGCCAGAGGGATAAGCCGGAGGCAAAGTTAATAGAGAAACGACGGTGTTCTGCTCAACAGAAACACGAGCTTGTGACAAGACAACAAGCGTCAGCCTCCTTGGCTACAGGCGCGCAGGCTGTTGTTGATGGCTTCAAATTCACAAGGCCGATTCCCTCCAACCACCAGCGACGTTCCCCTGCGTTTCAACCAGTGGAGCTAGATGATGCAGCCGCTTGGACCGTGCGCTTTACATACCTACGCTAGCGTCATCGCCCCGCCTGGACTCTCTGGCCCGGGTCCCGTGGACAGAGCTTGGCAGTGAACCTAGATCTCGGCCGGCAACGGGATGAAAAATTACCAGCGGCACACTGCGAACCTTCAGCAGACTGCAGCTCAGCTCCCACCTCCCACTTCCCACCACCCATCCAGCCATCCATTTCAAGCTACCATCCGACCCGATCTCTCCCCGCCTTGATCTCGGTTTCCAGTTGCGCCCCTCGGCCAGAACCTCGCCAGCTCACTATTTATCAACCCGCCTCTACCCCTCACCATAAATAATAAGCCTCTGTTACAATGGAATCTTCAGCGACAAGACCTGCCGTCATTGCTGTGGCCGCGGTTGCTACTGGTCTCTTGGGTGTGTTCCGGCCCGTTCCAACTTCCACCTCCCATCCCTCCCTGCACCAGGCCGCAAAAAAAGCTAACTGCCCTCCTCACAGCCTACGCCGTCTACTTCGACTACCGTCGCCGCAGCAGCGCCGAGTTCAGGAGGGAATTGCGCCGCAACGACCGCCGCCAGGCTCGCAGCGCAAAGGAGCAGGCCCTCATCGATGCCGAGGCCCAGAAGCAAGCCATCTACCTCGCCGTAGACGAAGCCAAGGCCGAGGGCTTCCCCGACAACTCGGAGGAGAAGGAGGCCTACTTCCTCGAGCAGGTTCAGATCGGTGAAACCCTCGCCGCCGACCCCTCCAAGGCTCTCGAGGCCGCCCTCGGCTTCTACAAAGCTCTCAAGGTCTACCCCACCCCTGGTGACCTGATCAACATCTACGACAAGACTGTCTCCAAGGTAAGAATGCTCGCTTTCCAGTCCAACTCTTGACTGTCTTACTGACCCTCGCAATAGCCAATCCTCGACATCCTCGCCGAAATGATCGCCTACGACGGTGCGCTCAAGATTGGCACCAACTACACCGGTCCCCCCGGCGTCGACATGGCCGCCCTGATGCGCGAGATGGAGGAGATGGGCGTCAACCCAGCGGACATGGATTAACCACTTTTCTCCGACAACAAGACCAACACGATCTGGAAACGACGATAATGAGCCCAAAAAATGGACAAGATGACGACGGCTGGACTAGGATATGGGAGAGCACCTGTCGCGTCGGGAAGGGAAAGCAAAAAGTCAGCCAGGAGAGAAACGGGAGGACCTCGGCATATCGCGATCGAGACAACGGAACTGTCATTTTACGGGCGCGCAAGCAAAGAAACACAGTCAACATATCACTCTACTCGGCGAAAACGGCAATCTCTCTCTGCTCTGATTTTGTTCTTTTCCCATCCAGACACAGGGGCGGGAGACGGATTTGATTTATCCCTTCTTTTTTTTGGGTTTAAAAAGAGAGGGGAGTGTATAAAAGACGCTTGTACATATAGACAAAATATCATGGGATGATGATGATGGGTAAGGTAGTGCGGGGCCGGGAGGTAGGGGGGGAAGGGAAGAGGGGCAAACTTGGTTTCATCAATGGGGGGGTATGGGAAACTGGGGGTTGGGGCGGCAAACCAAAAGAAAAAAGGGAAAGGGGTTTGCTGGGGCGGGAGGGCTTCTGCTTATGATCGGTTCTGTAATGAGATAAACACCACCACACAACACCCAGTGATTAAAGTAAAAAAAATAAAAAAGTTAGAAAATTGTTGGGGGGAGGGTTGTGTGTGTTACTGTGACACGGGATGGGAGCATGTGATGCTGTCCCGCGGTTCGTATGTTGGAGATGAGGGGAAGCTGCTTGGGTTTTGTGCTGGATTATGCCCCTGAGATGAAGAGAGCGGGAGAATGTGAAGCCTCTGGGCAAAAGAAGCATGGTGACCTGATTTAGAAGAGACAAGTCTTCTAACACTGTTCACTTGGTTTTCCGCTCGTGTGGTTTAAAGCAACAAACTCGAGGCGGGTTCTATCACACACAGCATGAAGAGATTGTTCAACCAAAACTAATGTTTGCAAACAATCACCAATCTTGCCATATTCACAAAACCGCTTTCAACAGAGGGAGACATAGGTATGGTCAAAAAGAATCCGAAGAACGCAAATCACCTCCTTTCACCCTTTGCGATCTTCGCTACGTAGGTAAGTAGGTAGGTAGTCCCTTCACTCACCCAACACATCACCAACAAAGAAACCTCAAGTACCAAGTGTATTGTATCACGTATGTATCATGAAAATGTCCCACTTTTCTATTTTAGTAGTCCATTCTTTACATAATCCCCAAAACTCCTTTTGAATCCCACACTCCATGTCTTTCCTATAAACCCCTATGAAACTTCCACCGGCCTCCCCTTCCTATCAACCCTCTGATCCCTCGGATCAAACCCTCCCCTCCCCCACGTGGCCCACTCCGGCGTCTCGGGCCCCATATACTCCTCCGGCGTAAACTCCCCATCCGGCCCCCTCTCCTCCAGCAGCTCAAAAAACCTCTCGTAATCAATCCTAGTATGCCACTTCCCCTCCTTCTGAAACCTGTCACTCGCCAGCAAGATGCAGCAACTGTGCGCATGTTCCGCCGCAATCCCATAATTCAGCCCCCTCTTCTTCAGCGCCTTTTCTAGCGCTACCACAAAGTCACACACCTCGTTGTAAAAGGGCACATTCTGCATCGTCAGACCTGCCGAGGACGAGGTGGATGTTCCGCAGTAGGTGACACCCTTGATTTCGACAAAGCAAGGGAGTCCCTTCTGGACTAGGTCAGCGTAGCCTTCCACTTCGTCTTCGAGGTTAAAGTCCTTGACGAGGGTGAGGCGGAATACCGTCCGTTGTTGGAAGCGGCGTTCGCGGAGGATGTCGAGGCAGCGGTTGAATCGCTCCCAGAAGTCGCGGTGGAGGGGTCTGTCGATGCGGCGGAGGGATTCCTTGTTTGAGGCGTCGATGCTGACATACAACTGGGTGACGTGTTGGAGGGCGGCGAGTTGATCGGGGTGCTGGGCGTTGCACACAAGGAAGGAGGAGATGCGCTCCTTGTGGAGCATACCGAGGAACTCGTTGATGTGAGGGTAGAAGATGGGCTCGCCGACTAGTGACAAGGCGCAATGGCGGATGCGCATGGCCTCAGCGAAGCGCTCTGCTCGTACTCCAGGGACGCCGCGCATCATTTTGATCTTCTTGTAGTGATTCTCCTTCACACCGTTGAAGATGAGATCTGGGGGATCCACGACCCAGCGCCAGTTGGTGCCGACGGGATTTGTGCCGTGGCGCCAGCAGAAGACGCACTTGTTGGAGCAGGAGAGCGATGGTGTGGTTTCCATGCACTGGTGAGAGTTGATGCCGTAGAAGGAATACTTGTAGCAGGAGCCACGGCCGCGCAGGGCAGACTTTGTCCAGCGGCAGATCTTGACACCCGAGTGAGAGCCGACGATGGCGTAGCCTTGCTTCGTTAAGGAGTTATATGTGGGTGAACCCTTCGGTACCATTTCCTTGATGACGGCCGGGGCAGCAGCCTTCCTTTTTGGCTTGCCTTCGGTTGTGAAATCGACCGCGATCGGCCCAGACGACTTCTTCCCAGTATTGCCGCTCGCCGCCATAATCTGCCCAAGATCCTCCAGATCTCCCAAATCCCCCGAGCTCTTGGACTTTCCATTTTGCTCAGCGCTCTCATCATACACCTCTCCATCATCATCAAGTTCCTCATCATCACTCTCAATCGGATCACCAGAACCAGGAATACCCTCCCCTAGCCCACCATTCTGCTCAATCTGACCCAACACATCTACCAACCCACTCTTCCACTCCGCCAATCTCTCCTTCCCGTCCCTCTTCCAATCACCCATCCCCAGCGGATACGCCCTCTTCCTCCCACTCAACTTCGCCATCCACTTATCCACCTCCTTCGCCTGGAAACAATACCCCTCCTCCTCCGTCGGCCACCCCTCCCTATCCCCAAACCCAAACACCGAATACCCCAATATCGGCGCCAACGGCGAGGTATCAATCCGGAAGTCGTGGTGTGTTTCCTGAAGGTGCTCCAAGAAGGTATCGTTGATACTATCAATATTAAAACTCGGCAGCAGGATCAAATAAAAGTAATCCACCTTCTCCTCCCCCTCCGTCTTTGGCGGACTGATGAAATACTCATCATAGTCCACCTCCGAAAGATCCAACACCTGCGGCGGCAAGAATGTCGTTTGCTCCCCTTTTGCCTTTGTCAAAGCCTCCTTAAACGCCCCCGCGAACTGCTTCGCGATCTTCTCGGTGCTCCCCGTCAAACAAGAGAATAAAGACCAAAACTTGAATCCTTCCCTCGCTTCTCCCCCTTCCTTCTTCACCCGTTTACTCGCATCACCCTTTATCCTCCTGCGGCCCGGCGATCTTCTTCTTTACCCCCTCTTTCTTCTCATCATCACCCGACGAACCCTCCGAGCTGGAAACTTTCTTCACCACCACCTTGTCAAGTTTCTCTGTTATCGTCGTCGTCGTCTTCTTCTCGTCCTTATTCAACGCCCTCGGCAAAGCCACCAATTTCTGTTGCTCTGATTGTGCGTCGTTCAACCGGAGGTAAAATCTCAAAAAAGTAAGGATAAACGCCGTCGAAAGCAAAATAGGGATGCGGTGTTCGTGCCAGAGATCTACAGCATCTACAATATGAGGGGAACACAACATATTAGCCCACCATACAAAGCGAATGGGACCTAGGGATGGGGGAACAAAACTCACAGTCCATCACCCTGCCCATGATGGCGGGGCTGAACCCTTCCCAGTCATTGTGGAAGACCATTGCCGGCGGCGTTGATTGATTTGCTGCTGCCTCAGCGCGATGTTGTACCACGTTCCCTTCTCGAGATGTATATGCAGGTCGGGTGTGAAAAGCTCCTACTCTGCTGCTACGACACAAAAGGGCGGTTGTCGCAAGAGAAAAAAAGATTTGAATTGGGGTTGTCTGGATTGATTCTCACCCGCCTCCCTGCACGCCAAAAACTGGTGCCCCGCACTAAACGTCGGATTAAGCTTCCTTTCCCTTATCGTTGGACCCCTGTAAGTGGGAAGCCCCGCTAATAACCGCTGGGCGCTGGTTGACGGTGTGGTGATCCAATGGGAGTTGGAGTGTTGAGCATCTCAAGACAACATCAGGTTGAGACAATCCAGAGTTCTGTATACATATAAAATCTACATGTTTTGTATCTATTCGCCAGAATGGGTATCACATCAACCAACACCCCCTTCACCTCTCCTCCTCCACAACTAAATCCTGTAACACATCCTCATCCTCCTCCTCATCATCCTCACTCTTCCTCCTCCTCCCCTCAACCCCATCATCCTGCGTCGCCAGTGAAATCCCATCCACACTTACACCATCACTCATCACTGCTTCCTTGGCCCCCTCATCCTTGCTCCCAATAATGACATTCCCCGCCACAAGCATCGCAGCCCCCATCCACCACAATGGCGGGAGCGCCTCAGAGAAAATGGCAAAGCCGAGGATGGCGGTGATGAAGAAGTTGCAGGAGGTGTTCATGATTGAGACTTGAGTCGTAGAGTTACCCTTTGAGAGGGCTTTTGTAAAGAGGGTCCACATCTAGGCAAGAGTTAGTGCGACTTGAAAGTGAGGGTGTTGTAAGTGGGAGGGAGGTGAGGGGTGGGGGTTGGTGAAGAGGCACAATTGGTATTATTCGCAGCCTCGTAGGGCTGGACCACTCAGCTGAGGTGGTGGATGCATGGATTTGCGCGCCATTGACGCAAGGGGCAAGGGGAAGAGAAGGGCGGGGGGTATGCAAGTATCAGGCCATGTGGAACACATAAGTGAAAACGGTACTTACGATGCCATTGAAGACGAGATTGAGGGAGAAGAAGGACTGTTGAAGATGTCAGATACATAGCTACATGGCTTGATTCATAAAATGGAGTGAACTTACACCTCTCACACCAACCTCAACAATCCCCTCAGCCTTCTCCAGGCCAACAAGGCGCGCAATCCACATCGACAGTGTAGTCGTCAACTCAGTCGTAGTCCTGCAGAGATTAACATCGTCATCAGTTTGAGCCCCAGACACACACTCGACATGACAAAGAATCACTCACAACTTGGCAAAAACACCATTAAAAGCAGCACAAGCCCCGCTAGCAAGCGCATAAACAATCCACTCGTTCCTTTTCGTCCAGCTCGCCGTCGATGATGGCACACCAACCCCATCAACGGCTGTACCCTCCGGAAGGAGCGGACGCTCCTCATCTGATAGCCGGCTCATACCACGCTTGTCCTTCTCATCCTCTGCAACCGTTGGCTGATTTGGCGGGGCTCTCTTTTTGAGAGATGTCACGTTCGTATCCGATGAAGAAGTCACAGCCGAGGAGGTGGTTGTTGTATCATCCAACCCAGAAGCAAGCCTGCGCTGCGCCTGTTGTCTTGTCGTTGGCATTGCTTGAGTCGTCGTGGTGTGGGGACAGACGCGGGCCGCGCTGAACAAGGAAGGCCGACTGGCTGGCTTTAAAGAGCAATTGATCCCCGTCCGTTATCGAATGGGGGTAGCGGATGGCCCGGAACAAAAGGCCTGCGGTTTGGGGACGCACAGAAGTCCTCGGTTCCTGTTTTGTGCCGTTTCCAAGGATGTGGGATGGAGGTCTTGGCTGAGGTTCGTTGTTCACGAAAACGGTGTCCCAATGTTGGTTTTGGAAGTGGTTGTCAAAGTTCGAGTCATGCAAATCTGAGACTTGGAAGCGGTGATAGGTGAGATGGTAATTGCTTGATGAGTTCTCAATTACACTTGTGAGATGAGTGTGTTTCTTGACGCGATGTTGGATTGATGTCAACTCTGGCCCCTGTAGTGGTGCACGTGCCACTGGAGAACAGGGGGGCCTTTTCAGTGTGATGATACCTTCATTTGCAGACTGTTTTACTTAGATACCTGGTAATCTCTTTGCCCGCTTTTGAGCAAGTTCAGAAACTTCATGTCGTATATATTCAACATATATGGCCATCCCCTATCAATCAAGGTGGTGGGCAAGGCACGAATGCCGATTGGCTCAGTTCATCATCACAGATTCCCAGGCCATCCGGCCGAGACACATGAGAACAAACGATATGTGATATGAGGGCCTCTTCAGTCCCATGTCTGTTTATCCCAATGGTTTTTTGCTCAAGTCTCGACGACTGGTGAGCTGCTGTATAAATAAGATCTCTGCTGGTGTGTAATCTCAAAGCAAACCGCATATGAGAACCTCTAGGTTGACCATAAACGCCTATAAAACGCCCATACTATGCCCATATGCCTCGAAAACAAATGCCGAACTCCAGCTTGCCATTGCAAAAAAAGAAAGTCCATGATGTGACAAAAGCTCAGGTCGCTTGGCGAACGGCGCTTACTTGTCGTCGTTGCGCTTCGCGCTGCAGCTCACAATCTTCACCTTGTCGGCGACGACCGATCCTTGGTTTCCGTCCATCTTGAAGGTGACATTGCGGATCAAGAAGGTCCAGACTTCATCACAGAAGCGATATGTGTCGAGGGAGCCCTGTAACGTGAGAGGAGTGTAACCTCGTTGTTAGCCTTGCATGTTCTTAACCACTCGCCGTGAGAGGGCAGGCAAAGAAGGGTTGTGTGTATGCAAGGGTTATAGATGGGTGTTCGTGTACAGCGTCCCTCAGGTTAGGAATGTGGAAAGAAGATGGTATTCACCTTGAAAGTCAAGCGCTGCTTAACCTTTTCTTGTAGCGTCTCGGCAACAACACGATCGAACTGAGTCAGCACCTTCATGGCGAGCTGAGGAGCGATACTTTCATCGCCAATCAGTTCGTCGAGGGCATCCGTCAGCGTCAAGCCGAGACTGTATCCCGACAGGGAATGTCAGCAACTCGACTTCCTGATTTTACGATATGGAGATGAAGAATGGATCTGTGTTGGAAAGAAGTGGGCAGCAGTGAAACGGCTTGTTTTGCTCTGCTATGCTGCCTTGGGGTGCGCCACCGCATCCGCGGATGGGGCTCGCGCAGCCATCAAGAGGGCGGATTCGTGCAAGTAAATATGTACCTTCCATGACGATACAAATCGTAAAAGCCGGTGTTCGCCGCCATCGTGTCTGTATCTTATGTCTAGTGCGATTTTCTTGATACCGCAGGGTCTGATGGCGTGGTTGTTTGATGAAAAGTTCAAAAGTTTGGGTGGTTTAAATACTTCTGGGGAAAAGGAGGGCTGAGAAAGCTGGAAGCAGGCGAAGCCGTCTGAGTCACGTGCCAAGGGATCCACTTGTCTCCAACGCAGCAGCTGCGGGCTTGGCAGTTGGCGGCGCTGTGGACTGGCTCATTGGACATCTGTGTTTTGGGGAACCTGGAAGCAACGCAACGCATCAAAGCCGATGAACGAACTGTCGAAGCTCTGGAAAGGGACCTGACGACCGCCTCCTTTTCGATCGACAAGCATCGGCACGAACCCGAACAACGGTGCAATCAATACATCAGTCAGGATGAGCTTAACGTACGGGGTTGCGGGGATAACAACCCTCCTGACAGTGGTGGGAGCTTGTGAGTTGCCTACACCAGCGCAGCAGCATGCATGGCGAGATGGCCATCATGAAGAGTTTCCTTTGCTAACCACATTGACTGCGCAGACATGCTTTTTACTGGAAACGGTGAAGCATTCAATGTACGATTACATCCGTCCATCCGTTCGATCTGTTCCTATCAGCGCAAGCCATCATCACGCGGTCTCGACAGCATGCTTACGACGAATCGCTTGTTCTAGGTCGGCGCCTTTCTCGAATCCGTTTCCCCATACGCGTGGGCAGACACAGGCATTGCCCTCTGTATCGGCCTTTCAGTAGTAGGAGCAGCATGGTATGGACCAACCCCTATCGTTCTGGGCAGAGCAACAGCATAATAACATGGTGATGCAAACTACAGGGGTATCTTTATCACCGGTTCCTCCATCCTGGGTGGTGGTGTCAAGGCCCCCCGAATCCGAACCAAGAACTTGATCTCGATTATCTTCTGTGAGGTCGTCGCCATTTACGGCGTCATTATGGCCATCGTCTTCTCCGCCAAGCTCGCCCCCGTCGAGGGCGCGGATGTATACTCTGGCAGCACCTACTTTACGGGTTATGCGCTCTTCTGGGCTGGTCTGACTGTCGGCATGTGCAACCTTGTTTGCGGTGTTGCTGTTGGTATCAACGGTAGCGGTGCTGCTCTTGCCGATGCTGCCGATCCCACTCTGTATGTGCGCCCGCGATCAACAACATGATCAAGGTACAGCTACTGACATCATATGCCACAGCTTCGTCAAGATCCTCGTCATCGAGATTTTCAGCTCCGTTCTTGGACTCTTCGGGCTCATCATTGGACTTCTCGTTGCCGGTAAGGCTGAGGATTTCGGAATGCACTCCTGATCAACTTTTCAGTCCTGTCTTGTCTTGTGGTTTTAACTACCTCTAACGTACCATTATCACACACGCATCATTCAAGGATGACGAAACGGTGTACATTACACATATCTTACACAACACAACACACCACCACATATATGACGCCGCCCCCCCCCTCCTCCCCACACCCAAAAAGAAACACGCATCCATGAGAATTTGAGACTGCTATAGCGAGCGTGTCTTGTCATCGTCGTCGTCGTCGTCTGTGTTGTAGTAAGCAAGCTTCATTTTTTTCTTCATTACACCTGGCGTTTTTTGGAAGAAATTAGGGCGGTAAATGGGCTATTAAGGGGGTATGGGTTGGTTGGTTGGTTGGTCTTTATTGGCATTGATGATGATGGACAGGCATATGTATTAACTTGGGGGATGGGGTTGGGGGATAGGTGGTGGGGAGTGTGTAGAAGTAGAGTTACTCTTTTTTTGCCAAGGTTATTGTACAAAGGAGAACAGAGTCAAAGAGACTGGCTATGTTGATTGATCTCTCCAAAACAGTGATGCTGCTCCTGCCACACAACCAGCATCAGGTTGCTCCTTCCGCATCATGTGACTACCACCAAATGTCGCTCCTCCCCTTCTGGGGTTTATATACTGCCTTTCTCGCTCCTTTCGTCACTGGACGAGTCTCCTTCGACTCTGCTCTTGGCAAATGGCTCAGCAGTGTTGGGAGTCGCGGCACCGACTTTGGTAAGGACCAAAGAGTACCAAGGGGCGTCCGTTCGAGTCCAAGTAAAACCACTGGTTGTCTCTATCCAACTAGCAGAGCTAGTTGGTGAGCTTTTTGATTTTTCACTTCTCCTTTCTTCACCAGGCGATCATTTTCTTTTCCAGAGGTACTTGAATGCCACTTTCTTTTTGCTCGCTGGTGCAGAGAAATATATAACAGCCATAATTCAAATCTTGTGGTTACGCTACATGGCTTCAAAACTTCCTTGTTCGTTTACATCGTAAGTTAAGAGACAAAAGATCAAGCCAGCTCACTCCTCAACTCGCCCATCATCAGCGCCTCGATTTTTTCTCCCTTTTTGATCGGACCATTACCCGCCGGCATGGTAAGCAGTGCGTTCGCCCCTTCCAAACTTCCTACTTTGGAACTTCTCTGCCCGCCTGTGCTAGTGGCGATGAGTTTCCCCTCCTTCGAGACGGTCACCATGGCGCGGTGGTATTCTGGCCGCGATTTATCAACGGGAAAGTCGTGACCTAGCACCACTGGCACTTTTGGGAGTCCTACTGGACTAATACCCGCTAACTGATGCAAAGCAGGGAGAACAAACAGATAAAACGTCACCAGCGCCGAGGCGGGGTTGCCAGGGAGGCTGAAAATCATCTTCTGGGATTTCGTCCCGTCATTGTTCTTGACTGGGACGGTAGCGAAGGTGGTGGGTTTGCCGGGCTTCATGTTGACTCTGCCGAAATGGATTGTCCCGCCAAGGGAGCGTTCGATGGTTGGTTTGAGGAGGTCAAATTCACCCATTGAGACGCCGCCTGTGGTGAGGACTATGTCGGAGGATCGAAGGGCCCGGCGGAGGGTGGTCTCGAGGTTGGATTGCTTGTCTGAGACGATCCCGAGGTCGAGAGGGGTGAAGCCTGCTTGGGATATGACTGAGATGAGGGTTGGACGGTTGCAGTCGCGGACCTCGCCGAGGGATAATTCGCGGGGAAGGGAAGGGTCAACAATTTCGTCGCCGGTGGAGAGGAGGGAGATTGTGGGTGGAGAGTAGATTTTGACAGATTGGGTTCCGATGCTGGAGAGGAGGCCGATAGAAGCTGGGGAGAGGCGGGTCTTGCTTGGGAGGAGGAGGGTGTTGAGGGGGATGTCGGAGCCGATTTCACGGATGTTGGCGCCGGGTTTGACGATGCCGTCAGAGAGGATTTCTACGGAGGATTCTTCTTCGATTTCCTGGCCGGTGGTTGGGTGGGTGGTTT
This sequence comes from Podospora anserina S mat+, assembly GCF_000226545.1. Classification (NCBI taxonomy): domain Eukaryota; kingdom Fungi; phylum Ascomycota; class Sordariomycetes; order Sordariales; family Podosporaceae; genus Podospora; species Podospora anserina. Next base: position 1,704,150 of record NW_001914857.1, read on the forward strand.
TGGTCGTGGAGATAAGGACTGTGTCTTCTACCATGACGACGGAGTTGGCGCCCGGGGGTAAGGGCGCGCCGGTGGTGATGCGGGTAATCTGGCCTTCTTTCAAGGGGACGAGGTTGGAGGAGGGCGCGGCATGGGAGGTAGAAACTACGGGGTAGACTCCGCGGAGGTGCCCAGAGGAGGGGACGACAACGGCATAGCCGTCTACAATACTGGCGCGGAAGGCTGGGACGGGAGCGGAGGCGTAGATGTCTTGAGCAAGGACTTTGCCGACGAGGTCAGGGGTGACTTTGGCGGTGGTGGTTGTGGGGTATGTGGTGTGTTTGGCTATGAGGGAGAGAGCATCGTCGACCGAGAGCATCGGGTATGGGGAGGAGCGGTGTCTTCGGCTGGGGCCGAGCGATGGGTCGTTGGATTTGGGGTTTTCAGAGGAGAGTCTGACTAAGTTTCCGTGATTGTGTCCATGGCCGTGGCCGTGCGAATGTGTGTGTCTATGACAGCTATGGCCATGGTCATGATGGTGTGAATGAGAGTGACCGTGAGTGTGAGCTTGAGCCTGGGCATGGCCCTGGGAGCCCACTCCTGCTTCCTTCTCAAGTTTCTTCACTCCGCCAGAGTGAAGAGCTCTAGAATTGGCTCCGGCTGCTTGAAGACAAGCATGTGGTAGTGTCTTGATCACAGCTTGGAGGTTCTCTTTGGCGCCCTTGGGGGACCCAGGAAGTGTTATTATGACTGTTTTGTTCCTCACGCCCGCAACGGGGCGGGACATCATGGCAAAAGGAGTGATAGCCAGAGAAGCTGCTAGCATTCCGTGAACGAGACCAGGGGCTTGCTTGTGAAGTAATGGCGACACAGCTTCAGGGGTGCGGTCAGCAATGGCAAAGCCGGTGCCACCCGTTGTCACAACCAAGTTGATTATGTGTTTGCCTTCCTCCACAGGTTCCGTCCAAGTGGTGATTTGACGCTGGATTTCTGCCGAGTCATCGCTCACGATATGAGTCTCAGCAACCGTCCATTGGTTGCCACCATCCTGCTCGAACACACTGCGTAGTGTAGCTTCTGCGGCATCGGTGGAGGGGTCTTTTGCAGCTGTCGTTGAGACAATCAGAATGGCTGCTCGCAAAGCCGGGGATTGGGACGACATGGCCTCGGCTCTTAATAGAGGTTAAATTCACAAATGAGGAATGCCTTTTGTAGTTGAAGCGAGCAAAAAAGAGAAGAGATGTAAGATTATCTATCCACAAGATGCTCAAAGTGGGGGATAGATGCACTTCCGCGGGGTCAAGATCATGGTGTAAAGGTGGGGCAGCTCCAGGTTGGTGTCATCGTCCACCGCTTATCACTATCAATCTTCCCAGACTCCTTCCCACAGCTCTACCATTCAGGACCACCATGCTGCTTACCACCGGTTTATCTTCAAAGGTTACCGGCGGCTGGTTCATCCTTGCCCATCGGTGGTTTGTCTTCAGCGTTTCAGGCTGCGCCTCAAGCGCTGTGCATCTAGTACAGTGCTTGGACGAGTCTCACCAATGATGGCCTTGTCGCCCATACTGTGGTCTCGTCAATGGCCCGCTGTTGGCTGAGATGATATTCATCTGTCCCTTTGCATTAAACTCTAACTCCTTGCCTTTGAATTCGACGTTTCGACTTTTCTTTGTCACCAGGCCTCGGCATGGATAACGACAACAGCAATTCCCGTCCCGACTTTGTCGATGACTCCGCGCGCAACTTCGATCGCGACTCTGATCACGACCCTGATCACGACTCTGAACACAACCCCGATACCCCATCTGATTGCCCATGGGTTGGCTTTTGTGTCCCTCGCCGGTGTCGCCTTTGCACCTACCCAATTGAGCCTAACGAATGGATGGTAGCTACCAGTAAGTTGTCTGACTCCTACCCCAAACACAGCTATTGCTAATCATTGGCCAACCAAGACTTCATGGTGAAGTTTACTCTGCGTTCATAAATAATGAGCATAGTATTGAAGATGTACCAAGATTGAAGGAGGAGTTCAGGCCATGCCCTCCAGCCTGTGCTCATGATCAGTCTTATTTGAACGGATCTGTCCCTGTATATCACGCAGAATGTTTCGACTATGCAGGCAATCCTCGACACGACCTCCTCACCATCACTGCCTTCTCGTTCGAACCAATGCCATCATACGATATCAAACGAAAAAAGAGGATGGTGCAGCTTCTGGCTACCAAAATGGGTGATATGTGGTGTCACCTTCCTCATGAGCTGTGCCTTATGATATCCGAGCTTGCGGTTGGGAAGTACACGATTGCTATGCTACAAGGACTGTATACTGCCCCTGAAGACCTACACCACAACCTGGATCTCTCGCAAATCATCTGGGCACGGTATATTGACATTGGGGTTTATAAATACGTCTGTGAACTCTCCAACATACGTCGAGCGCAATGCTTCCGGAAATTGTACGACCCGGAAATGACCCCCGATGTCAACATCTTCTATGTGCTAGAAGATCACCTGGGCATGCGGGACCTGCTCTTTTCTAGTACCGAGAGCAAGCAAATGAATCTTTCATCCGAACATCTTGGACCAGGATTCTGGTGGCGGGTTCTCTCGTCCCCCCAGGTACTCCAGGCAGAATACGATGTAAGTGCCTCTTATTCACCCGAGGGTACACTTGGCCGACCATTTTCCATTTATAAATGGCGTGAAACTCCGAAATATAGTGAATGCGCCAACATATTCATCGAATCTCCACAATATGACATTCTCCGCGCTATTGCCGCGGGAGAACGTAGCTACCCTCAAGCTGTATTGCCGCCCTCTATCTCCTTTGCAACCTGAGATGCCTTTGGAAAGTCTTCAAATGGTTCCATTTCGAATCAATGGACCGGGCGTCACTGGATATTCATTCTGCTGGTCTGAAGGTCTCTATTATCTTCACACCCACTACATAGGTGAAGATGACCTGGCTATATATAATGACTTCGTCATCTTAACAGAGGATCCAATCTGGATACATTTGCCAGTCGCACCGGATGAATATATAAACAGCATCTGGTTTCGGCGTGCTGCATACACCTCAGAGATTGCCTTGTGGTAAGGAACCCCCAGCAGCTGAGAGCCACGTCACGGTACTAATTGTGGATTTGCAGATTGTAACCAACAAAGGCAACGATGTGATTACCAGGCCAACAGCCGCAACCCCTATTGAGCCTGGCTCATTGCTCTTCGACAAGTTTCCAAACGCAACAATTGAATTGGAGCCGGCTGATAGGCCCACTCGACAACGGGGAGCCCGTTCAGACATACTTTAACCTTTCCAATCGGGGTGTCAAGGTGTTTGCAACGCTGCAGCCAAACATCGCTATTAAGCCCGGTCCAGAACCGCCATCATGGCTCCGTTCAGCCTGCTCTTATGAGCCAGGTTCCTCGTTCGCGTACGTGGCGCATATGTCTAATGTATCCCAAATCATTGCCTGCAAAAAGAAGGTGACATATTCCCCCAGAAGACTTGGAACCGCGGAGACGTATTTTGACTGGTGGGGGTCACATTCGCCAATAATCGGCCTCATTCTTGTGTACGCCGACGGAACGAGAATTCTTCTGGGGCAATAGCGTATGGACTCTGAGACTTTGGCATTTGATATTCAACATCTGACGGCCTTATACATGGCTTTCAGACATGCTGGCATCGACAGGAACTACCCTTATCTCTCAGAAATCTGTCTTTCCGCCCCAAGTACACCCAGCAATTTCCCAGCGGCGTGGCGCTGGCTCAAGATAGATCCTTGTCAGCCAGACTCTCTGCGGTGGTGGACTGTCAAGGGGCTACACAGTGGTTCTCATATGGTATATGGAGACCAAACTACCTACGACGATCAAGGGCCCCAAAGCTGACAAAGACCTACGACCTTTGGAAGTTACTGGAAGTCTACACCATTTTAAACAGAAAATAAACCTTTCAAATATCCTTGTATGCCTCTCAACTATCTTTGAAAACATATTAACTATCATTCAAGGCCTATTCAACTGTTTTTAAGGCATATTGATAAACTTCTCAAGTCTACTAACTATCTTCTAAGGCCTATTCATTTCTCTTCCAAATCTATTATTATGTTTTGAGGCATGGTTTACCGTGCAGATTCCCCACAAATTCGAAACACATATGCTTTTGGATACCTGAATGAAGCCCCCTTAGCCACTATACTTTTAGGCTCACAGATGTCCAATTTGCAGGTAAGTGGATATCAAAGACACTCTGGGTCGCCTCAGTTACCATGGCCTCGCTGTTTCCATCATCCGTTGGCCTTGCCCTTCCCCATCCCCTCGGGATAGATATACTGTACTGGTCCTCACGGCCTTTATTCAAAGCTGCAGTGTCCATCTTTTTGTTAACGACATACCCTTGCTAGTGTCATCTTACCCCTGTAACACACTCGGCATGGATGTGTGAGGCATTATTTCCGAATGACTTGATAATACATACTCATCTGTCGAGCAAGTCATAACTAAGGTAGGTAGGGGACAGCTATGATCTCTGTGGATATCCATCGTAGCCTCGACGACACCCAAGTGTTCAGTGAAGACCTTGACAACTGTCCCCGTTCTCCGATACATTGGTATCTCTAAAGATAAGATATCCTCCTTTGTCGTTGTTCTCTTCTTTTCTTCAACAAAGAAAGCCTCCCACTTAGAAACCGCACACAAAGCATTATCCTTTACTAGCAACACAATCTCATTGTCTATCTCCTCATACTGAACAATGTATTGTCTTTACCCCCTGAGCCAAAATGTATATAAACCCCCTGCCCCTCCCCCTGCCCCCCAAATCCCCTTTCCTCCCTTATCATCATCATCATCATCAAAAATACATCCTCCACACCTTTCTACTAACCAAAACAGCCTCCCACCACAACAACCTTTCATCTCCATCTCACTCACCAACAAGGTAAGTTCTTATTATCTCACCCCCAACCCTTTCACAACCCCCCCTAAATCCTCAAAATGACCGTCATCGGCTCCACCGCTAAATTCACCTCCCCCCACCTCCGAACCAAGAAGCAGTTTCACCGGAGACCATACACTTCTCTCTCTCAATCTTCTACCGCTGCGGCGGCTACTCCTTCTCTTATTTACAAGACTCGGACTGTGGTCACCACAGACGAGGAGGGGTTTACTACCAGGCAGAGGATTAGGTATGTCTCTAGCGATCGGGGGAGGACATGAGTGGAGGAGGGGGAGTATATAAAGGGGGAGAGCTGGGAGGTGGTGGTGTAAACTCTAAGGTGCGGGTAGGTGGGTGGTGAGTAAGTACATCCGGCTGGGCTGGATGAGAAGAGGAGGACGGGAGGGAAGGTGTGGATGATGATCACAACTTTTGCCTTTTTCTTTTTAGGATGGGAGATAATAATATTTTTTTGTCTTGACTTTGCTTCGTTCCCATGAAGACTTGTATGTGATGCCTTAACTGTAATACATGAATTGGTTTCATGTCTTGAATCTACTGTTCTGTGGTCTATTAGTGTTGTGTTGAAGTTTGTCCGCAACCTGAACTCGGCATGCAACAAGTCACCATATAGTATGGCAATCCCTTCGGTGGCCATCTTTGTGTACCATGGCAGTAGGTTGGTAGTAGCATCAGAAGCAAGGCTATTTTCGGCAAATGTATGCCTCCTATGCCATGTGAACAGCTCTCCCGTCTGTGTGTTGCTGTGTACAGCCAGGAAATCTTCCCCGGATCTGCGTTATTTTTGCCATCGGTTAGATCTGACTGAGCGGTCAACAGCCTGTTTAGGTAGGCAGATCTTGATCGCGACAATAGCCACCGGGAGTCCAGACCCTCTTCCCATCGACGTTAAGCATAAAGATGGGGCTCAAAACAACTACCGACACTAATCAGGGGTCCTCCCAGACAAGGTTGCGGCATTTGAACATCGTCTATCTCTCTACCAACCCTCCAGTGTGTCAGGATGCGGGGGAAGCTGGCAGCAGCTGCTTCGCTTGACAGTTACCGAGAGGTCTCTGTTCGGTTCAGGTTTCTTATAAGGCCGGTAAGTACAGAGCTGAATTTGGTCCTGGGGAAACGATGTGAAAAACGACACATTCGCTTGCTCGTTGGACGGCATGCTTTGTTATGCATTGAGAAACAGTTCTGTTTGGGTTGGGTTACGTTGGACCATCTGGAGTTCGCTTCGCCCAATCTGGCTGCTGGGTGTATGAAAAGGGGTGTCAGCGTTTTGCAAGTGCTTGCATGAATGATCTGTTCAGAGACCCATGCTTCGAAGGGATGGAGGTCCTGAAAATCATTTGGCTAGCAGACATGGAATCGGCGTGTCCGACTGATGTTGTGGAGACGAGATAGTGCTAAGAAGCAGTGCGCTTCTCTAGTTGTCGAGTATCCCACCTAGTATTTACAGAGAAGCAAACAAAGAACAAGGCCCGGTTCAGACTAGCATTAGAATGCGGAATGAAACCTGAGGTGGAAGATGGAACGCGGGAAACAGCTTGTTTGGTAGACTCGGTACCTCCTGTGGCATTCATTGGATAGATCGCAGATGGTTGTCGCATCATGGCCAGAGGGTCTGAGCGGTATGATGCTGAACGAAAACGAGGGAAAAAAGGAAAGATTCCGGCAGTCGGGATACACATAGAAACAAGACAAAGATAGCTAGCTCACCCGCTCCCGTCCATCCCAGAGCCAGATAATATCTGGTTACGCTCAGTTACGCAGAGGTTCCGAGCCGTGTGGTGTCGTCGGGCGGCTGTCCAATGGCCTGAAATACATTCCTGGTTCCGAGAATGGGCGGCAAGAAACACATTCCGATGCACCGCGCTCCGTCAACCAGTCGAATCGCCCGCCCGGTAGTTAAAGCGCTTATTTAGATTATTCGTGCAGTCGGGTCTTTTGATTCCCGGCTCAACAGACCGTATCGCGCACTTGCAGATTCCGAATAGATGCCCTTCGGGATCTCTAAGAGTTGGAATTGAGCCTGTCGATGGCATGGTCCATGATGTCGAAGGCGGCGAAGGAATACCTCCCATTGGTGAAAGCTGGAGCGAGCTGCAGAGGTCGGCGATACATACAAAAGACAGCCATCGGGTTGATATCGTGGGGGCGTCCACAAAAGCTGTCTCACCAAGTCCCGGCAACCAATGAGAAGAGACTGACTTTGAAACCATGTGCTTGCCCCACTATTATTTCGTGCTAGCTCGGTCCCGGGTCCGGGGCCCCACATCGAAAAGTCTCCCAACCCACCATCCCATCAAGCTCATCCTCGACATTGGGGGGCACTTTTAAGTGATTGCAGTTGCACAGGAAGGCAGTCCCTAGAAGACCTTAAAGCTATTTCCATGTCAAGCATGTCAACCACTCACTGCTGGTTGAATGCGTTGAACACAACTCGGCTGGTATAGTCGCAGGAGCATGGTGCTGGGCGAGTCGATCATAGACAAGCGCCTCAATGCCATGGCGGGCCAGAAACAACCTTTCGGATTTACTTTTTGCAGCCTCGTGCTCAGCCACCATCTGTGCGCAACGCGTCTTCAGCAGAGGGAAAAAGCTAAAGATGCAAGGCGCTGTCAAACATGGCAGCTTGGAGCTCTGACCAACACATGGCAACACAACAAACTGAATTCAGATGACAGGACTGTTTTCTGTGCTCCGTGTGTACACCGCTAGATTTGCGGTTTGTTACCATCTCACAGTTTGTTAAATCCTCTTCGTCTATACGAAGGTGCTGGAAGCAAAAATTCCTCTTGCCAGGTAAGCGCACAGGCTGCTTTTCAAGGCATAAGAATTGCAATAGCCCTCATGGCCTGCCTATACTTCGTAATGTCCCAAAGTCCCAGTGCTCCACAACCGGCAGCGGGCTCTCCCAACTTTATTTCGTCCCAACAAGTCCTGGAAGGACTCATGTCTCCAACATCGTGATCTGTATTCTCTTCCATCAAAACATCACAAAGAGGCTTCTTGTTTCTGCACGTTGTTGATTCAGGGCGCCCTGTAGAAAGACTTGAAGCACCACAACCTGTAAAAGGACAGGGTTTATCTGCAAAGCCCCTGCATTTACGCAGCCCTAAGCCTGATGAGGCAAGCGGTACACCGATACCTTAACCTCAAGCGAGATTGGCGGTGGGTCCCTGACCAATCCACACGCTTCCTGGCTGACTTCCAAATCCACACATCCACCTTCAATTCTCCGTCTCTCTCTTCGTCGTTCTCTTCCTTTTGTTCTCTTGGGGCGTGCCACTTGTACAGACACAACGAGTAACAGGTGACCTCGACCGTCTTCACACCCTCACCCTCAGAAATAGACTTTGTTTCGTTCCGCTCGTTTGCACCCCATCTCGGCCTCCGCGCTGCGACTGCATCTTGGGCCTTCTGTTCCTGCAACCTGCAGCGATCATCGCGTCAGTCGGCTGTCCAACCACCACCACCATCTTGACTGCCATCCCTTCCTGCCAATTGTCTCTGGCCGACTCCTGCAGCCACCACACCTTGACCGGCAAGAGCGAACCGCTGGTCGCTGTCGCGCTGGTGCTGGCCACCGACCTCCTCACTGGTTGCCGCTCATTCACTCGCATATATGCGGGGACCAGGCCCAGCTGCCTTCCATAACAAAAACAGCTCGTCCAGTCTCCTCTCTATCGTCAACCCGACCTTGGGCTATTCGCCGTTCGCCATTCGCCATTCACCAGCTCAACGCCACGGACAGTTTTTTGTTAGGGACTTAATACACGCAATATTACTCAATTGAGCAACAAATTAGGCCGGTAATACTCCGTACGCCCACGTCAAACAAGGTTCGCCGCTCCGACTCGCTGGCACCACACACCTCAAGACTATGAGCCATGATAGCATCCCAAGACAACCATGACAACTTCGCAAAGGTGACACCACAACCCGGAAACTGCTGCGACATCACCAGTGACGCGTCTGCCGAAAGGCCAACTGGGCACCACAGAGGGGGAGAGGAGGAGATCACAATGAGCGGACAGCCAGCCCGGAGAAGGCGAGGGCATTCGCTAGCAAGCACCAAGACCGTGCTTCTTTCTTTATTATCAGCATCACCAACTGCCATGGCCGCCTGCATTTCACTGCAAGGATCTAAAGCTTGTCCGGCCTGGCAGTCAGCTTCCATTACAACTTCCAATGGTCGTCTGAACGGTATCTTGTAAGTCGCTTGTCCCACGTGGATATCAGACATCCATTCCAGCGGGTTTCAGATTGTAGATGGACTAACATGCTGCCGGCAGTCGTTTCTTATCATTCGTTTCTAGCACCGAGACTTTCGATCAACGCTTATTGACTTTTGTGCAATCGGACTATGTCCAAGAAAAGTACGTCGACGCCATGTGATGTTGCGAGGTTTCGACTACTGACTGTTCCTAGATATCAAACCCTGCTTGGTTGCGGGGATTTTGATCTCACCAACACCACCGAGCTCTACGCGCGTTTCACAACTACTGTAATATGTAATACTATCGTGCAAGAATCGATAGCAGATTGCAGTCTCGCCCCCGAAGACTCTCGACCTGTGTGCGCGGAAACATGCGTACGAGACCCCATGTCCCCTATGTTTTGGTGTAGAATTGGGAGGTTGTACTGACACCATGACTAGTCACAATTTGCCGAGGCCGAGACGTACGTTGTCAGTGACAACACGCTCTGTCCCAACCCCGGTAGGAACGCAAAGGAGCAGATCAGAGCCGACTTTACGGACTGCTCATCGCCTGACAATGCGCTTTCCGGACGCTCCTGTATCCAGGGTATCGCCAACGAGCCCGAGAACTGCGGGTATGGTAGTAGCACCATTGGTCTGTGTTGGTACTGCGCTAAGGGCGGCATCAACTCGACCGATAGTTGCTGCTACAACTCGAATGCCGATTCGAGGTGTGCTGGCGTCGTTTTGCCCTCGATCACACCTACCTTTGTACTTCCCACAAACACAGCACTGCCGCCCTCGAACGAGCAAAACGACGCTGAGAAGACCGGGCTAGGAGGGGGACCCATCGCTGGAATTGTGATTGGATCGATTGGCGGTGCTGCGCTGTTGGCATTGGGCATCTTCCTCTGTTGGCGGCGGCGTAGGCAGAGGCAGGGAAGCCAGAGCGGAAGCGTCTTCAATCAACCATCGCCTGCTAGGAAAGGGCCGGCCGTTCCTCAAATGGCTCAGCCAGGAACACCAGGACAGCCAGGTGTGCCGCCGGGCTTTGAGGCTCTACCGGGCGGTAGAATAGCCCGGATGTCGGCACTCGAGGGACACTCGGCCGATGCACCATCACACCACGTTGGCCGAGATATCGCCACAGCCACGTCTGCCGGCTACAGTAGGAGGAGCGACAGAAGAAGAGGCGACGATCATTCCTCCTCTGACGGGTTTGGGTCCAGCCCAGAATCAGACCGCGGCACGGGGATTGGAGTTCTCAGACCTCCGCCAACTGCTCTCAGGAGGAATGGTTCGCTCTCTAGCAGCTCGGTGCTGAATAGTGATGAGCCGCACTCCCCAACTAGTGGTGGGATGTCCTCTCCCCAAGGTATGGCCAGCCAGCAGTCCGAGCAGCTGCCATTCTTCAGAGACTACTATTCGCAAGACGAAATTCACCCTGGCGATAGGGTGGCTGTGCTGTGGGCATATCAACCGCGTGCCCCTGACGAGTTCACTTTGGACCGCGGGCATATGCTCAAGGTTGTGGGTATTTGGGACGATGGGTGGGCGACGGGTATTCTGTTGGACGAGAGAGCGGAGGAGTGGGAGGCTCGCAGGAATGCTCAGCGAGACAGCGGGGTCTCGAACACATCTGGCAGAGTGGCATCGACTTCTCCACCAGCGAACGGTGAAATCAAGGCGTTCCCCCTCGTGTGTGTCTGCCTGCCAGAGCATTGGAGACGGACGATCGAGGGCGATGGGTCTACCGAGACGGGATCTAGCAGCCACCCGCTGACGACAACAACTGGGTCCTGATTGATAGCTTGCGATTATGATACCAGCGCTCGATCTACGTTCTGAATAATGTCTCGATGAGTGTCTCTTTATTGTTTGGCATTGGCCACGGAGTTCGGTTGCGACACGGTTAGCTGCATTCTCTTCTCGACCTTCTCAGGTCATATCCCTGGCTCGCCGCCTTGTACATATCGCACCCAAAACGTGTTAGTTTTTGGTATATACCCATGTTAAGGAAGGTGTTTGCGGTTGGTGTTGGGGAGATTAGGGGGTGTTCGGTTTGTAATGATGTCCAGGAGAGTATCTTCATGATGACCGGTTAGAGATTCTCGTGCTTCTTTCTTATCACATAGCATCAAGATATTCTGCTGGTACTTGTTTTAAATACAAAAAACTGTTAGAGAAATCTGTTAGGATCCTGTACTTTTGAGGCTGTGACTGTCATTGAGGATTGTGTCACATTCTTCGGAAATGAAATCAACTTATTCTCCCAACAAACCTCCAGCATCATTTTCGAGTGCTTTGTTGCCCACCTCCAAGGCTGTCGAGAAGTTGTCACTTATATGCACAAAGCGGGGTGTGGAGTTCGCGGGGTGACAGGCTGGGATCATGGGTGGAGCTGAAAGGTAAACGGCCCACAGTGACTTCATTTGAGCCAAAAGCTATCGTTATCTTATCGGCAGGCACCGATTGGCCCACCACCGTGTGCGTACTGTAGGCTTCAACACCGACTGACCAAAGCACCTCGTGCATCATAAAGCTGACCCAAAGTTCTGTCCCATACACATTTCCCCGGCATTTCGACCCCGAGAAGACTACATCTGACCGTCACTCGCGACCTCCGACCGTACCAAGCACGAATACCTCCCTCACCCCGCATTGTTGACGACCTTTCCGCAACTTCGAGCACCGCGAACCATTCGTCTACTGGTACTCCAAAATGCGCCGAGCTTTCTCAACATTGAGACCTAGGTAGCCAGCTGTTCTAAGCGTCCCACCGCTCAATATCTCACACAGCGATGGGGCAGGGATTTTCTCTCGCCGCACCCCCAGCTGGGGCTGCCGGGATAGACGTTCCTGAGCTTGCCGACTTGGTCTACGAAAAGAGCATTGGCACCGCCCGCTTCATGAAGAGCATCCGAGCAAGACACCATGATGGAGTCGTATTAGTCAAAGTTCTCATTAAACCATATCCCATGTCCCTGGACAAGTACAAAGAACAGGTCCTTCGTACGCGCCCTTTCCCCTCAGCTTTACTGTGGGCATTGCTGACTTGTTGTCTCTAGGGGTAAGAAACGTGCTGGCCGATGTACCAAATGCCCTTCCATATCAACGTGCGATCGAGACCGAAACGAACGGATATTTGATTCGCCAGTTCTTTTACAACTCGTTATATGACCGTCTGAGCACACGACCGTTTTTGGAAGATATCGAGAAGAGATGGTTGGCCTTTCAACTGCTTTGCGCTGTGCGTGACTGCCATGACAAGGACATTTATCATGGCGATATCAAGACGGAGAATACACTGGTGACGTCGTGGAACTGGCTGTACCTGTCCGACTTTTCGTCCTCGTTCAAGCCGGTCATGCTACCTGAGGACAACCCTGCCGATTTTTCCTACTTTTTCGACACGTCCGGCCGCAGAACTTGCTACTTGGCGCCAGAGCGATTTGTTCCTTCGGGGGAGGAACTAGACCCAAATGCAAAGATAACATGGGCGATGGATGTGTTCAGCGTCGGGTGTGTGATTGCAGAGCTGTTTCTTGAAGCGCCCATCTTCAGCTTGAGTCAGCTGTACAAGTACCGGAAAGGGGATTATGATCCTGGGATATCGCACCTGAGTCGGATCCCTGATAAGGACCTGAGGGAGATGGTGGGCCACATGATACAGCTGGATCCGCAGAAGAGATATTCGGCGGAACAGTACCTTGAGTTTTGGAAGGGAAAGGTGTTTCCGGCATACTTTTACAACTTTCTGCACCAGTACATGGAGGTGATTACGGATCTCTCCCCTGGGCACTCTTCAGATCCTGCCAAGAACGTCGGTCAAGCTGATGAGAGGATCGAGAGGGTGTGGTCGGATTTCGACAAGATCTCTTATTTCTTGGGATATCACAATCACGATACGCAGGTGGAGGAACGACCGGTGGCTCCCAGGCTGGGACTGGGGCACTTCCCAGTCCGACTCAACATCCCGAATAATGGGCATTCCGTGTCGAGCGACAAGCAGCCGTTGGCAGATGACGGCACGCTGATATTCCTGACGCTGATTGTCTCCTCTCTCCGAAATACGGCACGCGCAAATTCAAAAGTTAAGGCATGCGATATACTTTTGGCCTTTTCTGAGCGGTTGACCGACGAAGCAAAACTGGACCGGGTCTTGCCATATCTCGTTGCTTTGCTCAATGACAAGTCAGAGATTGTGGTCATTTCTGCGATTAGGACGATCACGCAGCTACTGGATATGGTGAGGGTCATTACGCCTGTGAACGCACAGATATCTCTGGAGTATATCATGCCTAGGATGCAGGTGT